>NC_074719.1:38792011-39092011 GCF_947242115.1 Biomphalaria glabrata | reverse complement strand
GGACATCATGAGATTTGTTTTAACCGTGAAGCTGGTCGACATTTAACGTCTTCTTCTGACACCAGAGATGATCAAGGGAACGAGTCTCGATTTCAGAGTACCTGAAGAGGTTTAAAAAAAAAACTTATTTTCACAAATCAAGAACTGAAAATTGTCTTATTTAATGAAACCTAATTATATATATTTTGTAAACTTTATCCATAAACTAAATTATATTTGTTGCCAGAAATGTATAATTTTAAGCCTCTCCTGTATGTGTGGATATTGAAAAGTCTCAGGTATATTTACATAATGATTATGGCGTTTAAAAACAAAATTGTGTTTATTTAAAGTTATCTCAGTGCCTAATATAGTTTCTCGTTATACATGAACGTCTGTCATTAAGAGATAATGGCGTCTGCATACCAGAGACCTTTTTCTTAATACTGAATACGCTATAAACCGCTTGGCTACCTATCTAAGGAGCTCCAGTTTAAATCCCAACTTAATCTGAGTTATGTTTGTTGAGCGCCAAATTACAGCACAGAAACCTACTTCCACCCACCCCTTACCCCACAAAAGAGATTTTAAACAAAATGATAAACGGTAATAAATCATAAATCACATTCTATATAAAAGAAATATACCATAGTGACTATACAGTAAAAAAAGACTTTATCGTTAGAATGTAACTCAATAAGCGCTTTCATTTCCCTTTAAGAATATTTTGTATGAGACTTACTTTCATATGCGTTGTATTTAAGTTTTTTTTTGTTATGGCGAACAGAAAACGTCTGAACATATTTAATTGTCTACATTTAATGAACCATCTTAGTATTTAAAAATAACTTACGGATCTGACGAGCTTGTTGACCACAGCCTATCTGATCAGCAACAGGCTGGTAGTAAATGTCCACAAGTCTTTTAGCAAAGTTGCCAAAGTTTTGGCCACAATGATTTTCCAGTGTTCCTAAAGTGCAAATTCTCAGTTGATCTAAGTAGCTGTGAGTAAACGTACAAAATATAACAATATTAAAAAAGGGGTTATGTTTTTACACAAACTCATTAGCGGCCTGACAGGTCCGTTCCTGGGTCCAGCATTTCGCTTAAGGAATACAGTTTTAAAAAAGAATGCTTATATTTTATGAACAAATATTAGAAGCTATTAGTTATGAACTATCAATAAATACTCTCTATTCCCCTACATTTCAAAAATTGAAATTTGTCTTATCTTGTTTCGCTTTCTTCACATCAATGGTGATTTACTTCTGTATACCCTAAATGTCTTTTTTCATAACATTGTTTTTTATGTTCAACTTAAAATAAAGTTAACTTACGAACAGACATTGACTGACTCCATCCCTTCGTCATTAGACAAGGCGGTAAAAGTAGCCAACTGCAACTCAAGCTGGAAATTTTGCACGCACTCGCCCATTCCTTCTTGGGCTGATAAGAGAGCGTTTTGATCGTTGACACATGGAGAGTCTGAGATGGAATCTAGTCCTGGTAAAGAAAATATAAACTGCATCAGACTTGACATCAAATATGAGGACATTATGTTTTACTCTATCACTTGTTTATTTAGGGATTTTTTTAGGGGGGGGGGGATAAAACATTTACTCAAAGTACAAGAAAGTACTCTAGTAGCCAAAATACGTTTAAACCTTAAATTACTTTTCTAGTTAGGGAGTTTTACAAGCTGGCAAACATCAAGTTTCAAATGTTGTAGTTCTTTCTTTACAAAGCTTAAACCATCTGACTCTGTCTGTCTTTTATCCTATTTCCCATAACGGATCAAGTTAAAACGTTGCACAGTTATTAATTGAACCTAACAGGACTTGAATCAATAAATAAATTTTGCAAACTAGTCAATTAACTATTGGAGATTATTTATTTTGTTTGATATCAAAATATGGGCAATAAAGGCTATTTAATGAGAGATTTTGTTAAATATATGAATAGGGAGATAGGGAGCTAAACCCAGTAAATTGTCAGATTTTCATTAACAAGCGGTTCTTTCCCTTTCTTTTTAAAAGTATTCTTTTTCAAAAAGCGGTTGATCGTTGTGCTGGCCATACGGCCTTCTTGTTTACCACCCTAAATACTGCAAGTTGGAACAGTGTGTGGGGAAATTTGACAAAATGTATTATATGGTTAAGCATATTGGACAGCATCAGCTGGAGACAACGCGCAAGCGAAAAGTGTTCTGAGTTCAAGTTTGACATTGTTGTGGAAATGTCTTGTTTAAAGAGCACATTTTTTCCCCAAAATCTAATCCCGTGAGAAGCAGTACAATGTATAAGAAAGCGAGTTCGATAAATACAACTAGAAAAAAAAAGGTAAATAACTTTCTGCATAGATATTATCAATTATATTTTTTAGCTTTCAAAAACCTTATTTAGAAGAGTAATGGATATTGCATAAAGTTGTAATAAAGTTGGCTGTATTGTCACAAGAAACTAAAATTTTATTAATTCTCTCTTAGGACTGCCAGTCTTATCGTTTCCGAAAAAAAAAACATTTTTACTTTATTTTGTTTAATATGGCCCAAATAGTTTTAGACGATCATATTATGGCCTTGAATCGACAAATCAACAAACTTAAAGTGTGTACGTAATAGTACGTATATATATATATATATATACGTATATATATATATATATATATATATATATATATATATATATATATATATATATATATAAAAATAATAAGGCTAGTCTTCGAGTCCGAAGATTAGTGAGGAATGCAGTATTTCCGTGGCTGCAAGCTAGAATTGTGCTTAAACCTTCTTTGCCCTCTTCGGAACAAATGAAATTTAACGCCTCAGCTCCTCTCATGACCATGTTTAAGAAAGTATTATCTTCGCAGTCATCTTTGTTGTCGTCAAAACACTTTTGTAGGTCATCGTTCTTCCTGGAGAAAAGAAATGTTCAGAAACAGGTTTGTAAGTTGTTGTTTAGAATCTATCTATATATATATAATCTTACATTTTCTTTTTTTTATTGCACAACTCATTACTGTGCCTGTGTGTCCATGTGTGGGCTTAGTAAAAGGCTAACTAGGCAAGTGCCTGGGTTCTCTGGTTTGGTGGAGATTTCAAAAAGGACTGGAAAACAATATTGTTTCCAGATGAAATGGTGAAACTTAGCCCCTATGTTGGAGTACACTAGCCTGACTAGGTTTTATATAAACCGCTTACATTTATTTTTTCGCTGTTAATTATTTTTATTTTTCTATTTGGTTTGTGGCCACCAAATTCAGTTCACTTATGGCCTTTAATTATCTTAGGCCGGCCCTGGCGGAGGATTAGATTCCTTTTATTTAATTACGTCATTATTTGGCAGACAAAACGTTCAAGTATACATGACCCACAATGGTCTTATCTTATCTTATATAATACAGACGTTACTTCAAAAAAGAAGATGATTGCGACCTACGCGTCATGCATTTAGTCATGCATATTAACCAATGACTTAAATTCTGCCAAGTCACTGGTTTTCCTGGCTAGCTCAGGCAACCCATTCCATGCTCTAATAGCACTAGGAGAGAAGGAGTATTTGTGCACATCTTTCCTAGTATATGAAACGAGGAATGTGCCTTTACCTTTGTGTCTTTCTGAGTTCGGCATAATATTTCTTTGTGATCTGATCACTGTGTCTTCTAAAATCCTTATTAGCAAAGTCTACTGAGCCACATTTACGATAGCGTAGTTTTTATTACAATTTGTTCTGTTTTCTTTCATAGGGATTTTGTATCGTTAAGTTAAACTTTTAAAATGTGTAGTTACAGAAAAAGAAAGATAAAGTAATATAGAGGAATACAATGTGATAGTATGTAGTTTGTTTTGTAGCTAGTAAAGAACGTAAAAAAAAAGGTTAACTCTTTCTCTCCGTAATTATTTTTTCACGTCCTGAAAGATCCTTTATTTTGCTCATTACTATTTCATTAGCCCTGTTATGATTGGGCTTCAAAAGCTTTGTTGTTTGTTATCAGAAAATGTTGTATTTGGTAGAGAATTAAAGGGAATTGCATGCTCTTTTTATATAGTTCAAAGTCAAGTTTAAAAATTAAACATTAATTTAATGTAATGAGGTCAAATCATCGATGGTATCGTCAATAAGGAGAGAAAGAGTTAAGAAAGATGTAGAAAGAAATGGACATAAAAAGACAATGTCTAGGATACTATATTAAACATACTGATTGCCAACTAAATGAAATGTAAGTGTCTTAGTGCTTCACTCTCTTTGTGATATGCTTCTGCATGGCTAAAAAGTTTAAAAAAATGTAATGCATAGCTGTGAAATGTCAATATTTGTAAAGCCGGATGCGTCGAAAATGAAGCTACTTATAGATCTCCTTAAGTCATTGGCTAACATGCATGGCTAGAATGACTAGGAACACGAGTAGGACATAATCACCTTCTTCTTTGAAGTGACGTCTGTATTGAATAAGATAAGAGAATCTTCATACCAAAAAGAGTCACAATAAAAAGACTAATTTAAATTTAAAAAAAAAATTGAAAGGTCCGTCTTACCGACATAGTTGTTCGTATTGTTCTTCATCTGGTAAGGAACCAAAGCTGGATGTTTCTAAGTCCGACAGGTAAGAAGCACACTGTAACAACCCAGTGCACTGCTCATCTCTCTTGGCTACATTCGCTGTGTCTGTATTTTTGTATAGAATTAAAACACATATATTTCTGTAGGTATTGTCTTAAACTTGGTCACATTTGAAACATAATGGAACTTTTAAAACCAATAACAATCTAATGTAATGGGATAATTTCAACAATATTCTATTTTGTACAAGTAACGACATATGAAATCAAAGAACCAGTGTCGATAACAAGAAATAAAATTAAAGTCCATACTTTTTGGCAGAATATTTGATATTATCATCTTCTGTTTCATACTTATTAATATAATGCAGTGATGCATTCATTTTGCCACCAATTACTGTCAAAGGGAGGCTACTGATAACACACATATTCAGGGAAAACTGAATTTTTTAGATGGATTTTTTTTTCTTACAAGAAATAACATGTTGATGTAAAGAAGACTTGTCCATAGCACATCTACTGTTAAAAAATATTAGCGAATAGATTCCCTTAAACAACTAAATGTTTAGTTGGCCTATTGTGAGAAACACTTTGAAATCGAACAAGAATAATTCCTATCGCAAACACTACCCATGAAGACTATATAACACATAAGACTTCAATGTTTTGCATACTTCTTCAGTTTTCAGGATTCTAGCACAAACCTACCGCAGGAAGGATGGGTAAGGCGGCGGATTCTAAACTGGAAACACTGAGACGACAGTTCGGAGAGCATATTACAAGGCCAGGGAGCCATCATTCAAATTACAAAGATTCTATCAGGAAGCGCATAATAAAACTCTGTGGCTGTTTACACCTTCATACAAACTCCCCATGCAAAAGAGCTCAAAGAAGATACATAATCCTTTTCTTTTGCGCCCCCCGTGTGACTTAAGAAGCCATATGCATATCCAAGCTGAGAGGTTAAGCATTCGGAATCACCAGACTCTGCAACGTTTTCACCCTTTCTTTTACTGCTCACTATCTGCTGGCCAGGCCAAATCCTTTTTGCTTGCCCTGCAGTGTGCTTTTTAATTCTCCCAACAGTTGGTGTCTTGAAGATATTCATGTCGCGCTATTATACATCTGTGTATCTTAAGAGTAGACAACCTTCAGCTATCCTTCCCCTCTGCTAGATCACTTTAAAATAATGATTGTGAAAGACGACCCTGTTGCATTCGGTGTCCATGTCCAAGCCAGACAAAGCGTCTACTGCTGATAACATTGAAGATGTTTTGACGTCCTCTTCGGTGCTCTCTTGCCGACCTATTTTCGAAATGTTCCCAAAGCCTCGGAGGTAGAAAATATTGAGCTTCTTTTTCCCGACCAAGAATTGTTAGTCAATGTTTCATTGTCACATAGAACTACAACTCACGTGTACAGCACTGACCCTGGGAAAAGTTGATCTTTTTTTTTGTTAACCTTGGCTCTATTATATCCAATGATGTGGTAATTCTTTTTGAAGACATCAATTACACTTTTGTTTTATTACAGGATAGCAACTTATTAGGGCCGCCTAAATAAAAGATAATAGGAGAACACTTTGTTGAATATCAGTACTAAAGCCCTAGTCTATATCCCCTGTGTGTTGGGCACTCTGGTAAAAAGTAACTACTTTTAGTTTTAAACAGCTAATTTATTAGCAACAAAAAAATATGAGAATTGTTAAAATACGACTATTTCGCCATTTTACTAGCAACAAACAATACGATACAAAATGATATATTAAATACTATTCAAGTCCATGTTAAGTCCTTTTCTATAAAAAAAAAAAAAAACATGTAATTTTAAATCTAATTAAAATATTTGAAAACTGTACCTTTATGCTCTACAAGAAAAAAAAACATTTTAAAGTTGACTTGAGTTTCGAAAAGATAAAAAAAGACTTTACGAATTTCACCATAAATGAACATTATTTAATAACCACAATAGACATTAGACATGAAATGACTTAAAAGAAAGCAAGAAAGACATAATTAAAAAACGAAATATTACTATATCAATTATACTATTTGATTTTTTTATAAGATCTTACCACAAAAAGCAAAAGCTGCTACAAGTAGAGTTACTAGCTTGTACATTTTATGACACACAAATTTGTTGTTGTTTTTTTTTGCTAGGAAAAGGATACTTTTTTTTTTTTTTGCAAAGAATCTGTTTGTGATGGTCTCCCCCTGTTTTATAGACTCACAGTTCCAGATAATTGCGCCAATTAGGTGGTAATGTCGCCTATGAGCAACAGGAAATGACATGTACCTACCAGGTCATCCAGCCATTCTCAACTATGTGACTCTCATGTACTAACAATTTAAATAAAAGCGAACAACTTCCATGTAATGAAAACTCATACAATGTCACCTCTCTAAACATTCTTTTAAAGTATTCAAGAATTATTGCTAATACTCCTATTAGCTTGAAAACTTAATAAATTTAGAAAGTACAATGGGTGGAAGCAGGACTAGTTTTTTTAAAACGGCTCAATCTTTTTTTCCTACAAATCTGACAGATTATGTATATCTTTGAAAAAAAAACTAACTATCTGGCCACATAGTGTAAACTCTGGTTTGACCGTCCTAATTTTTCAAAACTATAATCATCTTAAAATTTAATTAGGCTTACTTCTTTTCATTTCGAACAAGCTTCAGCGGAAATTCCCGCACTTAAATGTTTCTTTGCAATCTGTAAGGAATTCATTTTTTAAAAATAGGCAAACAGGGAAATTTAGCGAATCGTCTTCTGTAGCAGTTCCAGTCGACATTTCCTTATGGCATCATGAGCTGGACTATTAATTCAAGAACTTGATTCCTTCCAATATTGAAGCATTTCAAGAAATAAATAGATATAGAAGTGATTAACTTTTATAAAGAAAGGAATTAATTTTCAATTTTTTTTAACTATGTTACGTGTTTCTATCAGCATTAGGGTTCAATCTATTAAAAGTTTTTTTAACTTTTTCCTTAGGGGAACACCTCGCACATTCTTTTAACCACAGCTTATATTACCTTACTCTGTCTGTTTGTCGATCTAACTGTATGTCTATTTGTCTCTCTTTGAAGTAAAAAGTGTGTACACGTATTTTCTCTCACACCCATTCTCTTATCAAAATGAAACTTCGCACAAATATTTATTGGCGTAGAAAAAAAAAACATAAATCACTAAATAGGAACCAATTGGATACTTAATTACATTGTCTAACAGCAACAAGGGAAACTAATACTTTAGCATCACATATATGGTTAAACTTGTTGGGTTTAGTCCCTTTAAATAATCACTAACGCTATTTCTCCCTCACACATTTCTCGATCAACATGATACTTTAAAAAAATTATTGATTGCACCTAACAAAACATGAATCAATAAACAAATATACTTAATTAGTCAATTAGATTTTTTTCGTAATTAATTATTTAGATTAGAATCTAAAATGGGAAATAACTGGTACACTATTAATGGATATAGTTTTAAGGGCGGAGTTCTTCCCCTTTCGATAAGCTTTTTTTTTTTAAAGGGTTCCGCTAAAGACAGTTTGGGAAACACTGCATTAAAGAAAAATATGGCAGGGACTTTCCTTGATACTACCAGTTTAAGCCAGTGTAAGTCAGAGCTAAGCGCTTATCCTAAAACCTAGGAGCAAAAGTAGGCAGAGCCAGGCCAGGATTCGGAGGCTTGCAAAACATTTTTTTAACTAATTTTTTTTTATTCTAAAAATTCATTCACACTATTAATGGATATAGTTTTAAGGGCGGAGTTCTTCCCCTTTCGATAAGCTTTTTTTTTTAAAGGGTTTCGCTAAAGACAGTTTGGGAAACACTGCATTAAAGAAAAATATGGCAGGGACTTTCCTTGATACTACCAGTTTAAGCCAGTGTAAGTCAGAGCTAAGCGCTTATCCTAAAACCTAGGAGCAAAGTTAGGCAGAGCCAGGCCAGGATTCGGAGGCTTGCAAAACATTTTTTTAACTAATTTTTTTCTTTCTAAAAATTCATTTTAGCCACGAGAAAAAAGATGACAGTCGTACAAACAAACTGACGACAAATCGAAAAAATAACAAGGTTTAAACGAAATTTTCTATGGAAACACAAACCCTAAGTGGTCCACCCAGGCAGATAAAATACAGGTTTTAAAATATTCAAACAGTATATCAGAATGAAATTCTATCAAAGGCAAATGACAGAGAAGAATGGAGAAAGAAGGTTGACAGATCTTGCGTAATGGCCCAGCAGCCTAAGGGATAGGTAAAACTACCGTGAAAATGAAAGAGAGTTTCGATGTGAAACTGGCCTAACTAATGTCATATAATGATTTTCTAATTGATCTAATTGTTCAGTAAAGGGTCAAAGTCTTATTTAAAGCATCTTTAAAAAAAAAGTATCCCTTTCCTTTAGTACTGTACGGTATGTCCCTAGAAGTTCAAGCGATAAAATGAAAAACTACTTATTAATTGTTGTTTTAAATTATGTTCCTCTTATATGCATAATGAATAGATTTTTGCTCTTTAAAAATAATAGTAAAAAATTTTTGTATGTGTAATAATTAACATGACAGAAATTATTTAACTTAGCAATGCAATTGTAAAAAAAAAAATTGACAAAAAATCTGAAACCGTTTGCATAAATGTGTTAGAAATATGGTAAATAGTCATCTCTCTTACTAAATAGCCTTCCGTGTTTGTTACTATTAAAAGTGAATACTTGTAAACAATTATATATTTTTATGAAAAAAAAAACTACTTGCTTAGTTGATTTAAAAATTATTTTTTCCCATTCAGAAAAAAAAGTAGCCGTTGCATCAGAACATTGAATGGTCTAAAATATCATGATGTAGGATTTTTAATATCTTTTCTAGTTTATGAGATAGTTTACGATATCTAAACGGGACGGACGGACAGACCACACAAAACTAAGAGCGTCTATTCCCCGTTCTAAAAATAAGCAGCAAAGTGAAAAACTGCCCAAAACTACTGAGAATGGTTAATTGAAAAGTTCTAAGACAGTATATCAGGAAAATAAAAAAAAAAACTGTTGAATAAGAACAAATGTAAGGGCGTCAATTAGTATGGGTAGAACCGCGTCCGTTAGGCAAAAGATCACGCGAAATTAATAGATTGTAATAAGCATGTTCTTTAGTGGCTCTATGGATGTGACTTAATGAATGGGGAGACAGGACGAGGAAGTGCGATGATGGAGGTTGTTGATATCAGCCTTGTTTTGTTTATTTAAAATGTGTATTGTCATTGTTCCCTTGCTGTTGAGCTGCTTTATAAATAGTGACAAAGACAGACAGACAGATAGATAGATAGATAGATAGATAGATAGATAGATAGATAGATAGATAGATAGATAGACAGATAGATAGATAGATAGATAGATAGATAGTTAGATAGATAGATAGATAGTTAGATAGATAGATAGATAGATAGATAGATAGATAGATAGATAGATAGATAGATAGATAGATAGATAGATAGATAGATAGATAGAACTCTACAGTACGTACTTTTAATATTTCGCAATTTTTTTAGTTTATTATGTGCTTCCACTAATAGCGGCTTCATACACTCATTCACTAGGTTGAAATGTCACACAGCCATTACTAACCAGGTCTAGAATACGTTAACATTTTGGTATAAAGTCGCTTCTCTTTACATTCGGTGATTTCTATTAGACCTTGTGCAATCCTATCTGTGGCCTACACTTTTAAACACCAGGTGAATAGTCAGCTCCAGCACTGTTATTATCCTTTGACCTTTAAAAAAACTAGGTCGTATTTTTGTGAATGCTTTGTCCTTAAGTTTTTGTTGGGTTTGGTTTTTAGAATGGTGGACTCCCAGGACGACGACGTGAGTATTTATACACACTATTTAGTTTCAAATGTTAGACACACATACAAATTTGACCACAGCGAGACTTCTGTACGATGTTACCGTGAGAGCTTTTTTAATCCATTTTTTTTTAAATAGACTTGAATTTAAACTTTGGGCTCAAGCCCCTTCAAGGGCACTAATTCCCCCTTATACACCACATCTGTCAAGCACGATTAGTTTCCTTTGTTTAATACCAAACAAAAAAAAAATTACCAAGTGTTATTTATCTCAAACTTGTTCTTTTTATTGATTCTTGTGTTGTCATGTTCAAGAAATGATTGTGCAAAGATTCTACTTGATCCGAGATTGGGTAACAAATAACGTGTACAAACTTTTTACCAGACAGAAAGATTGAGTTGATTAAAGCTTTGTAATGTGTTTTAAACCAGAGGCAAATTAACCTGTACGCGGAGCATAGAGCGAGTGACATATGCAGTGCCTAACTCTAACCCAAAATATCACAAGCGCTTTTATCTTAAAAAATAAATAGAGTCAAAAGTTATCACAATAGTTAGGCAAAGTGCAAAAGACATAGTCCTAGAATTTGTTTTCATTAAAAATTGGTTTTCTGATATGATGTTATCTTTTGTAGGTTTTCTTCTTGTGTTTTTCTAGGACATATGAACACTATAGCAGGGATATAAAAGTTGTTGTTTTTTTTAAATCAATTCCTCGTGTATGAAGCTGATATCTTTTTGTAATATCGATTACCCTGAACTTTTGCCTCCTGTGTGTTTTTAGCCGCTTTACAGCAACACCAGAATTTCCTATCCGGGCGCATCCCTGGCCCTTAGATAAAGGAATCATGGGTGACTTATGTGTCATGGTCCCTCTCCTTGCTCAATAACTAATATGCGATTCATTTTTTTAAAGACTTTTTTTTTACCCTGCTTCAACTTATCCCCACCCCCACTCAAAATAAAATCCTGTTGTCGCTCATGTATAAATCTATTCTGGAAGATTCTAGTCCACGTGTTACGTATATTTTTTTTCCAAACAGCCATTGAGAGAGGTTTGCATATAACTATAGTATAATTGTAGGAAATGAGCGGGGAACTAATTAACTCAAAACTCGCGTGTGAGAATTTATTACGTTCCAAGCATGGGGCAATAAGTGAAACCAAATTATCAAGCAGAGGCGTAGTCTTTTCGAATGTTCCTTGGAGTATCGACGGTATTTTCTTATAAAATTGTTATGGAATGTGTGTGCGGGTTGCTATTAGATGAATAGATTCTCATGAAACCATCAGTGAAACTATAGCGGATAATTTGTTCCTATTGGCTTACGGATATTGTCGTTTAAATCTTTTTCTCCTAATTGACGATATCATCGTTGATTAGACCTCATTAAATTAAATTAATGTTTCATTTTATAAACTTGACTTTGTGTTATATAAAAAGGGCATGCATTTACCTTTAGATCTATACCAAATAAAACATTTTCTGATAACAAACGACAAAGCTATTGAGACTTAATCATAACAGGGGAGGGAAATAGTAATGTGTAAAAAGACGAATTCCTTCCAAACGTGAAAATAAATCATTACGGAGAGAAAGAGTTAACTATATGTAAGTCCACACTGTTGGAGTTATAAATAAGGGGGGGGGGAGTTGAAAAGGGTTGACAAGCTGGGGATGCGTGTTTAGAGCATACTGTACATCCACGCGTAATATATTTATATACAATATATATATATATATTCAATATACAAGATCTATATTAGGTTTAGATTGCTTACCATATTAATATTTCATTTGTGTTTTCTACTTGCATATAAATTGCAGATGAAAGCTGTGTATATATTGTCTATAAAATTTATGTTTATATCTGTTTAAAAAAAGAAGTTTGTTCAATGTAGAATCAATTTGGAAAGCTTTTCCAGATCTTCAAGGAATTCGAGGGACTCGACAATTTCAAAACAATAATTCATGTTGAACTTGTCTTCCAGCAAGACCTCAACTTTTGTTTAAAATTCTGGGGTCTCTACTAGACTCGAGCGTGCGTTCATAGAATCTGCTTTGATCTTTATAGACACTAAAGATTCTAATTAGATTTTTAATACTTTTATTTAAATCTATAAGCCTTAACATGTTTACTGTAGGCCCTATCTAAGACTTTGTGGTTGAAACAGCCATCAATCTTATCTGACAACATACTATAAGGTGTTTATTTTTTTAATACTATTTAAGTATTTAATTGGACTGCAATTATGAATTATTACCAAGTTAAAACGGGCATAGCCTTTCGGCCACACACCCCACTCTTTACCTTAAAAATCTTCGAGGCCAGAAAAGGGCGTTCATTGCAGCAGATCGGAAAGCCTGGAAAGACATCTCTTTATAGCATTGGAGTTAAGGAAATACTAAATAGATTATAAGTATGTAAATATTAATAGAAGAAAAAGATTTCCTGAGTATCACAGCCTTATAGATTCAAATACTGTCTGTCTGTTTGTCTGTCAATTTAAGATCACAAAAACTAAATTTGCGCATTTTTAATGGATTCGTTAGTTTGAAGTTTTGATATATTGTATGAATTGAGCGACTTCAAGACGTGTTTCGTTATATAAACTTTGATTTCATTGCACTGGAAATACTGCATTCCTCATCCCACTTCTGACTCGAAGAAAAGAATTAGTATTTTCATAGAGCGTTAGAAAAAATAGTTTACAGAGTTTGCACTTTACATAAACTCAGAGGCAGTTCTCTCAACTATTCTGCCCATAGCTCCTCTAGTTATGTGTTTATTTCTAAAAGCTTTTAAATATGGTACTCTGTGTAGTCCCAACACTGAGAGTGATCTACATTGTTTTTTACTTCCATAACGCTATCCCTCACGAAAACCCTTAAAGACATTTCATGACACTTAAAAAATGGGCAATATTTTTGTGAGGAAATCCTATACACTTACCACATGCCAATATAAACAAGTTTATTTATTTCTGTATGCTGTGTCGCTCCCCTATGTTTCTATAGTTACTAATATTTAAATGTTTTGCTCTTCCTTCAAAATCTTCAAAAGTGAAAATAAATATGTCCTACCCGTATCTATGTGTTAATTTAATCGTGCATGTTAAGTAGAGACTTACACTCTGTTAATACATTTGTTTCCATACATGATTCTGACAAACAGTGCTACGCTCAAGCCTATAAATCTAATGGTACTATGGAAAAAGGAGAACTTCCATGTTTAGCCCTAACATATAGGATAAGAAATATGCCTTTATCTTTGTGTCTTTCTGAGTATGTAATTAGGTTTTTGTTGTTTTGTTGTTGTTGTTGTTGTTTTTTGTTATGGTTCAGTCCTTTGTGTATTATCACTAATTTATTTTTTTGTCTTGTTCTGAAGTGTCTCTAAGCGAAATCAAAAGACAATTTCCTCCATTAGGAATTAGTACAATGTTTCACATGGCTTCGCAGACCTAATTGCGACCTATATATTTTAACATACGTTATACAGACAAAGCCGTAGTCCACCGCGTGTCTATGTAAGTTCTCTTTACGTCTGCTGTCTCTCTCCTCTACGAAGGTTTTCTCTTTGCCTCTAATGTGAGAGTTCTCCGTCTCTTTTAGAGTCCATCTTCTGCCAGCCACTTTATACTATGCCAGTGAGGACCGAATAGCGCCTGAGATGACTTTTATAACGCTTACCGGGGAGAGAGAGAGGGGGCACTTCTGTTACGCCGTCCTCCATTAAGCTAGCCAAATCTATTGATTTTACTGATTAACTAATACATCTCAAACAATCTACCTAAATATTATTTTAAATCCAGATTTTAGATACACTTTTTTTGGACTTATTAAAGAATAATTGGAAATATCTATCTGTTTAGAAATTAAGAGACTGTCAGGACTGAGTTCTGGCCAGCCTTGCGTCTCCTGTTAATGTAGAGGAGAGGGGGGGGGGCAATACAGGTTGTTTACTTCAAAACTGTTTTTGTTTCGGATGTTTTATTTTGTGAGATTTTTTTTTTTAATGGAATGTAACTCATAATAAAGTATTGTGGTTTTGTTCCTAGTCCAGTACAGATGGACTTTTGGTTATAGAGTTGAAGTGTAGACTCTATTTTCTGTATAGTCATTATTCAGTCTATTGGAATATTGAGCTGTTTCATTTTAATTGATACTGGATATTTCATTTGTCAGCACTGAGCCTGTATTATAGTACAGCATATGTAAAAACATGTTGTATGTCTGTGAATTTGGCGTTCTGAATCTTTATTCTGTCGTTATATGTGTCGTTACGGTATTGCCAAGGCCTTGGGTACATTTAGTAATTAGCATTGAAGTACGCATATGTATATTAGAGAAGAAAAAAAGCCTTGACAGAGACAAAGTGCTCAGTAAACATATCACATTAAAATCTATAAGGCTGTGGAAGTGATTTTTTAAATAAGTCAATAAAACTTACAACAATAATTATTGAACTATCGAAATTTTATTCCTTGATTATAATATAGAAAAGAATTTTTTTTTTGAAATACATTGAATATAGTTAAAAAAGAATATCTTGACTAATTAATTTTTTTTTAAATCTTGGACATCATAAGATTTGAACCGTGAAGCTGGTCGACATTTAACGTCTTCTTCTGACACCAGAGATGATCAAAGGAACGAGTCTTGATCTCAGAGTACCTGAAGAGGTTTTAAAAACACTATAATTTCACATAATTTCATGCATGTTAACCAAAGTCGTAAATTCTGCCCAGTCTCATGTTTTCCTGATAGAATGTATTGAATACATTAACGCTTTCGTTTCTCCTCAAGAATATTTTATAGGATACTTCCATTCATATGTATTTTATTTTTAATTGTTATGACGGATAAAAAATGTCTGAACATATTTGATTGTCTAAATTTGATGAACTATCTAATTAAAACAAAAGAAAAACTTACGGATGTGACGAACTTGTTGACCACAATCCAACTCCCTGGCAAAAGGCTGGTATTCAATGTCAAAAAGTTTTCGAGCAATGATGCCAAATTTTGGGCCACAATGATTTTCCACTGATCCCAGAGCGCAACTTCTCAGTTGATCTAAGTAGCTGTGAGGAAACGTTAGTTTGATTCAAACAATCCTACTATTCAATATACAAGAACACAAAAAAGAGTTATGTGTTTACACAAACGCATTAGCGGCCTGACAGGTCCTGCTGTTTGCTAAATGAATGAAGTTTAATAGTAAAAAATAATGCTTATATTTTCAGGAGTAATATTAGAAGCCATGAGTTTTTAAACTATAAATAAACTCTATCTATTTCCCTACATTTTAAAAATTATTTTTTTTTTCGCCCTCTTCACACAAATGTTGGTCCACTTCTGTAAAGGTATTTTAGCAAAACGATTTTTTGTAATGCTCAACTTGAAAGAAATTTAACTTACAAACAGATATTGACTGACTCCATTTCTTCCTCACTAGACATAGCGGAGAAAGTGGCCAACAGCAACTCATTCTGGAAAGTCTGCCCACACTCCTCCATTCCTTCTTTGGCTGACAAGAAAGTCGTTTGATCGTTGACACACGGAGAGTCTTTGATAGAATCTAGCTCTGGTCAAGAAAAAAGGAACTTCCTTACACTTGACGTCAAAATATGGGAATATTCTTGTTTTTACTCTACCACACAAATATTTATGGATTTTTTTTTCGGCGTGGGAAGGGTTAGACCTAAACCCTTAGTCTAAGTACAAGAAAGAACTTCGTCGCCAAAATACCTTTAAAATGTATAATTACTTTTCTAGTTATGGAGTTTCACAAGTAAGAAACATCAAGTCTCAAATGTCGTAACTCTTTTTAAATATCATATACCAAACTGCAAAGGTTAGCTGACTGAAGCTGGGAAAAATTAATTAAACTTAATGTCAACTCAAAGTTTGGAATGTGTGTTAGGACTTACTTACTTAGACTTAGGTCCTCATTGGGCTGCAAGCTGTCTCCACAAAGATCTGTCATTGGCAATGTCTGAAGCCTTCTCCCACCTGGTGTCCTCTGTTCTGAGGTCCTCCATGAAGGAGTGGGGCCAAGTTATACGAGGACGTCCCTGTTGCGCTTTCCTCGTATTGGCTCCCACGTTATAGCAACACTTGATATACGTAGTTCATTTTGTCGTAGAACATGTCCCGCAAACCTCATGCGACGCTCTGTCACAACCTCACTAAGTTTTCGACTCCCAGTTCCTTACTTGAGACCCGATCTGTGTAACTCACTCCCAAAATTCGTCTCAGCCATTTTTGTTGAGCCTCATTTAGTCTTTTCTCAATTTTGAAAGATGACTTCCATGTCTCACGTGCATATATTGCAGTTGGAATGACGATTGTGTTGAGAAGGTGTATTGGCTTGGTTTGTCCAGATAGGCTGCAGACTTTGGAAAATGCTCCCTGCCTTTCCTATTCGGCACGCTACATCATGGTAGGCATCCCCATCATTTGTTATGATGCTGCCAAAGTACGCGAACATTTCCAGCTCTTCAAGCTTTGACTCGCCAAGTCTGACGGGGGCATCCTTTGCCTTATATCCCAATTTTAGTCTTATCCAGGTCATTCGGATTTGTTCATGCCATGGAATACCAAAGACAGTCTGGCTCATTGCTCTCCTCATTATTTAGTTGATGACTAGGAAGAAAAGGAAGGAAGATAAGATGCACCCCTGTCTCACACCTGTTTTGATGGTAAAAAAAATATGTTGTTCCTTCTTCTGTTTTAATGCAGCAACTAGACTGACTGTATAGGTGTCGTAGGATCTGGACGAATTTTTCTGGGATGCCGTATTCTCTAACTATTTTACATAGTTATTCTGGGTGGACACTATCAAACGCTTTCTTGAAGTCTACGAAACTGATCGTTAGCCGTTGTTGGTACTCGAGACTTTGTTCTATGATATTTCGTGTTACAAGATCATCTGTCGTCATCGAGAAGTACATAGATGTCTAATTCATAAAGCACTGGTTGTGAATGTGTATGTGTTTCGTGTGTGATTGTTGTTAGAATTTTTCATCTATATTGTTATTGTACAGTAGTTACGTCGAGGTTGTCAATTGTAATGTCAAAATGAATTTCATATGTTTGGATCAATAAAAATTATCTTATCTTATCTTATTTATATATATTTGACTATATGTTTACTGAAAATACTGATTATATCAGCAAAAAAGGGCAGCAAAGATTATGATTACTAAGAAAACTGTCCTCGTTTAATGTTAGCTATGTTTTATCACGCTCATATCTGCAATATTTTAAGTTTCAATATCACTGCCTGGTATGGCAATCTGAGCATTAAAAATAAGAATAAACTTTATAGAATCCTAAATGCTGCTGGTAAAATCATTGGCAAAAAAACAAACCCCATTTGGGCAGATGTTTGAGACAAACATCTATAAAAAACGCTAACAAGATCCTCGAAATTAAAAATCACCCTTTGTGTCAGGATTTTGTGATTTTACCATCACAAAAAAGATACAAGACACCGATAGCAAAGACAAACAGACACAAACATTCTTTTGTTCCCCTGGCAATCAAATCATTAAATAAGAACAATCTGGTATGAACTTTATCACATGTAAATTATGAGTGAGTCTGGTGTGAATGTACACTTTGGTTTCTTATAGTTATAATGTTTTTGTTTGGTGTAATGCACAAATTGTAAGACGAATTTCCATACGGACAATAAAGATTATTATTATTATTATTATTTGTATTATTATATATATATATATATATATATAAGTAAGCTTTAATTGTGCTCCAACCTTCTTTGCCCTCTGCCGAACAAAGGAAGTCTATCGTCTGAATTCCTCCAAGAACCATGTTGGACAAAGTTAAATCTTGGCAGTCATCTTTGTTGTCGTCAAAACACTTTTGTAGTTCACCGTTCTTCCTGGAGAAAGAAATATTCATAAACATGTTGGTAAGATTTCTTCGGAATTTATCAATATATAGTGTAACATTTTTTTCTTTTTTTGTTTCATTGCACAACACGTGACTTTGCCTGTGTCAAAGATAATAGCAGGGCGGGTCTTAAGCATTGGTAAACTAGGCAGCTGCGAATGAAAACAATTTTGTATCGAGATGAAATGGACTAAACGTGTCCCAGTGTAATGTTAGAGTCACTCGCCTGACTAGGTTTTTATATATAATGCGTACTTTTATTTTTTCGCTATCAATTTTTTTATTTTTCTATTTTGTTCACGTAGTCTTGGCCACATTTTTATATGCTTGCGAGTCTTGGACGTTGAATTGACAGGCAGACAGCGTGAGTTTGCATTTTTCTTGTATTGGCCTCCATGCCATTGCCACCATTAGGATGCGCAATACATTCTGTAGGAGAACAGGTCCTGCAAACCTCATGCGAGTCACAACCTCATGAAATGATCTAGTGCGCGTTCGGCATAATATTTCTTTGTTTGTGAGTCCGATCGCTGTGACTTTTTAAATCCGTTTTGCTGAGCATTATCTATGAGAATGGAGCTCTTACTCCAATTTGTTCTGTTTCATTTCATAAGGATTTTTTTTCTTAAGTTAAACTTTTTAATTTATAGTTACAGAAAAAGAAGATAAAGCCATATAGAGCATTAAAATCTAAAATTAAGAATAGTTTATATAGATCTATGTTATGAATGAAAAGATAATGGTTTAGAGAGAATTTGAAAGAGACTATTATAAAGTGACAATGCCTAGGACGCCATATTAAAACATATTGAACATATGAAACAGTCCATAGAAAAGTTGGGAATGCAGTATTTCCCTTGGCTGCGCAGCCCCAGCTGGGATTTACATATTTTGCCTCATCCAGGGCAAGCATAACCATTGTCCGCAGGTGGTAGATTTAGATTTTCTTTTCTTTGCTACTGTGAACTGCATTTAGTTAAAAGAGTGATATTGGTCTGCGCGAGCCAATTATCACCTTAAATATACACTGCCCAGGCTGGAGGTATTGCAGTGATTAGCCCATATTAAACATATTAAACATATTAAACATATTAAACATATTAAACATATTAAACATATTGAACATATTAAAGGCCAACTAAATGGAATAAAAAAAATAAAACATTTATTGTGCTTCAAAGCTTAGAAATATGATTTTGCATAACTAAAAAGTAAAAAAAAAAACTATATTTTTTATTGAATGATAATATACACTTCTGTATTTGTAACACTATATTCATCAAATATTGAGCTACTTTTAGATTACTTTTACTTTAAGAAAATCTGCATACGAAAAATGGTTACGATAAAAAAGATTAATTTAAATTTAGAAACAAAAAATTTTTAATTGACTGTCTTACTGGCATAGCTGTTTGTATTGTTCTTCATCCTGCAAAGGACCAAGGCTGGATGTTTCCATTTTCGAAAGTAAAGCAGAACACTGTAACAACCCGGTGCATTGCTCGTCTCTCTTGGCTACATTCGCTGCTTCTGTGTTTCAGTAAATAATCATAAAACATATATTTCTGTGGGAGTCTTAAACTAGGTCACATTTGAAACATAAAGGAACTTTTTTAAAAAATTAATCTTATGTAATGAAATACTATTAACAATTTTCTATTTTTTTCAGAAGTATCGACAAATTAAATCGAAGAACTAGTGTCGATATCGCAAAATGATATTTGAAAAATAAAACTAAGGAATTAATGTCGTTTGCTTTCTCTCTGTCTTTGGGTTTCATTTTCTGCTTCCGGGTGGGCAACTAACATCAGGCAATAATGCTTGAATAATGTAATTGTATATCAAGAAATCAAGACACGAAATTTAAATGTACAATAAACTTATGCAGTATAAACACTAGTAGTCTGTTGGATTACATTCCCAATTATTGATTCATAGATAGAATATATATATATACGAGGCGCAGTGGCTGTGTGGTAAAGCCTAACCAGGGGTGGGGGCCAGGTTCGAATCTTGGTGAAGACTAAGATTTTTTCGGTATCCTTAGGACTCCTTCTATCCCACTTAACTCTAATGGGTACCTGACATTAATTGGGGAAAAGTACAAGAGGTTGGTCATTGTGTATGTGCTTGATCTGAAATCGGAACTTATTGTCTTATTTTGAAATATGTACAAAATATATTTGTGTATTATATAAATATATTCATACTACAAGTCAGACATATTTGAGTATCATGGTAGCCACTATAGTCACTAATATAATATATTAGAAACAATTAAATAAAATAATAATGTTATAAGTAAAGTGAATACGTGAATATAAAAAAATATTATGAATGGAGCAACAAAAAAGCTAATCGACCAAAATCCATGTATTTTATCAAAATATTTGCATGTATATATATTTAGAAGACAGACGCCCGATATACAAAAAAAAAACAGAGCTATTGGGCAAGGTTGGAACTAATTCAACGAATGTATGTAAAATAGCTTTAGAAACACACAGTTGAAGATTAATTTAATTAACCTATGACATCAATCAAATCCGTTTAATATTTTCATGTGTTAAAGTATTAAAGAAGAGCAGAGCTATCTTAGAATAAGATATAGAACTAGATTTAGGCTTCCAGAGATGTTCTTTCTGGGCATGCGCGACCTTTGGGTTATTTCCATCGCATACACCCCTCTCGTAAACAAAATACCATAGGTCTGAAATGTTTCGGTATTTCTTCAGATTTAAAGACTAACCCAATCCAACCGCAGAACGGAGAGGGGGGGAGGCGGTGGGAATGGTTCGAACCTGTAACACCGAGACGACACTCCAGAGAGCTTAGACTTTACCAGGATATCACTCGACCAAGCAGTCCTCATTCAAATCACACTGGTATTTTAGAAAGAACACTATGGAACTCTGTGGCTGTTTGGTTCCTTTCCTTTGCAACCTCTCGTGTGACTCAAGAAGCCAATACTTGAAGCCAATCTATGCTGAGAGGTTAAGCACACGTGATCATTAGACGCTACAGCATTTTCAGCATTTCTCTTACTGCTGGCCTGCTCACCATCTGAGGTCCAGGACATCTCCGTTATTCTTGTCCAGCTGTGCCCTTTTTTTTCTCCCAACTATTTGTGTCTATTTTAAAGAGCTTCATGTCGTGCTAGAGTTATCAGTGTATCTGAGGACTAGACGACATTCAGCTATCCTTCCCATTGCGAGATATTGTGGAACACAACATTTGTTGCATTTGGTGTCCAAGTCCAAGCCAGCCAAAGCGTCTACTGCTGGTAACATTGAAGATATCTTGGCACTCTGCTCTTCGCAGGACGTCCTCGTCGGTGATTTTGTGTGTGTGTGTTGCCTTATTTTCGGAATCTGGTTTAAGTATCAGAGGTGGAAGAAATTAAAATTCTTTTCCAGCCAAGAAAAGGTAGTCAATGTTTCACTGTAGCGTAGGGCTGCACCTCATGTGTACAATAATGACCCTGAAAAATATAAGCTAATCATTTTTGTTACTTGGTTCCACTATATGTAATGATGTGTTGTTTCTTTATGAAGACATCAGTTGCAGGATAGGAACAAGTTATGGGTGCATAGGTTAAAGAGTTTGAGACAAAAGTTTGCTGAGTATCACTACTAAAGCCCTAGTCTATATCTCGTGTGTGTTGGGCACTATGGTAAAAAGTAGCTACTTTTAGTTTAAACAGCTAAGCAATTTGCAACAATAAATACGGTATATGAGGAAGATTAAATATTATTATGTAAGTCCTTTATTAAGTTGTTTTCGATAATATAATAAACTTCTAATTTTATATCTAATTAAAATATTTCATAACTGTACCTTCATGTTCTAAATGAAAAAAAAATCGCAAATTTTACTTTTGATTTTAGTATCCAAAAATAAGCAAAACATTTTGAATATCTCCATAAAAGAACATTCTTTAAAAAACCTCAAGTAGTAGACATTGGACATGAAATATCTTAAAGGGAAGCAATTTTAAAAAGTCTGATTATAAAACGAAATGTTAATATCTCAATAATACAATTAGTTTTTACAACATCTTACCACAAAAAGCAAAAGCTGCTACAAGTAGAGTTACTGGCATGTACATTTTATAGAACACAATAAATGTATTTATTTATTTATTTTACTAAAAGAAAATGCGATAACTCTTTTTTTTTTGCACAGAAATTTGTGGATGGTCTCCCCTTGTTTTATAGACTCACAGTTCCAGATAATTGAGCCTATTATGTTACAATGTCACCTTTGAGCAACAGGAAATGGCATTGCTTGCCACCTTTATTCAGCCATTCTCAACTGGAAGCTCAGGAATTAGGCACTGGAAATAAAAAAAAGCGGAACTTTTTTATTACAATGTAACATTCATGTACTAACAATAGAAATGCAAGAGAACAATTACCATTCAATAACTCATACAATGTCAATTATCTAAACACTATTTACAGATTAACCACTTATAATTATAATATAAATAATAATAGAGTCTATATAGCACTACTTTTATGCTTATAGCATGCTCTGAGCGCTATGGTCCAATAGTTCACCAGTAGGGGGAAGGGGGTATATGGGAGAAGGTTTTTTCTCTGTGGTCGCTCAGTACCTCGAGCCCCTTTCATAGGTAGCCAAGATCAAGCGCACTTCATCTCTCGACCACGCTTCCATCTAAAAGCTTGCAAACTCTTTACGAATTCAGAAAGTAGGTCTACAATAGCTGGAAACTAAACTGTTTGCTTTTTTCAAAACGTCTTAAACTTTGTTTTTTCATAGAAATCTGACAGTTTATGTTTTTCTTTGAGGAAAAAATTACTAGTTTGCCATACAGTTCAAATTAAAATCATCTTGAAATTAAATTTGGCTTTCTTCTTTTTATTTTAAACAAGCTTCAGCGGGAATTCCCGCACTTGACTTGAATGTTGCTTTGCAATCTGTAAGGAGTTAATTAAATAAATAGCTATACAAGAACATTTTACAAGTTCCAGTCCACATTTCTTTATGGAATCATTAGCTGGACTATTAATAGAAGAGCTTGATTGTGAAAAGCTACAACCAAGATTCCTTGCAATATTGAAGCATTGCCTGAAATAAATTGAATGAGAAGTATGCCTAATTAACTTTCATAAAGTATTCTTATCATCATCAGGGCTCAATCCATTAAAGCAGTGTTTTCCAAACTGTTTTCTTACGGGAACACTTCACACATCCTGAGTATTTATTGGAACACTGTGCTTATTTTTTTAAGAGAGATTAATTCGCGAGTTGGCTTACTGGTTAATTTTTCAAACAATTTGTTGAACACCTATTAAGGCCTCGCAGAACTCAGTTTGGGAAACACTGCAATGAAGTAAAGTATTGCAAGAGACTTGCCTTGACACTACCATTTCTGGGCTCGACACTATAGTGCCTACACTAGTCAATGTCATTTATTATAAACCCCGAGCCCCAACATAGACAGTACTGTCTCATAGCGAGCGAGTAAAGCCAGTGTCAGTCAGAGCTTAGCGCTTCATTCAAAACCTAGCAGCAAAGTTATGCACAGGTGGAGAGTGCAGGCCAGGAGAAATCTGAGGCTCGCGTAACATTTTATTTTTAAACTTAATTTTCCCTTTAACATTTCAATTTTAGCCAGGAGAAGATAGATAGATAGATAGATAGATAGATAGATAGATAGATAGATAGATAGATAGATAGACAGACAGACCGACAGACAGACAGACAGACAGACAGACAGACAGACAGACAGACAGACGGACGGACAGACATACAGACAGACAGACAGACAGACAGACGGATGGATGGATGGATGGATGGATAGATAGATAGATAGATAGATAGATAGATAGATAGATAGATAGATAGATAGATAGATAGATAGATAGATAGATAGATAGATAGATTACACAGATATATAGATTTTATTTCCATGCTTGCCTGATATTAAATAACTTACAATTTCGCACTCTCTACAGTACGTACTTTTAATATTTCGCAACTTTTTAGTTTACGGTGCTACCACTAAGAGCGACCTTCATACATTCATTCTCTATGTTGAAATGTCACCCAGCCATTACTTTGACATTTTCTTCTAAAGCCATTTCTCAATATAATCAGTGATTTCATTTTTGATGTTGTGCAATGCTATCTGTGGCCTAGACTTTTAGAGATCATGAATCAGCAGAATCAAAGCAACGTAACTATCATTTGAACTTTTAAAAATATTAGGTGGACTACATTAAAAAAAGCATTGACTATTGACAGCATACAGTGGCATGCGACAGTCACAGGACTAAAGCTTGTTCAGCAAAAAAAGCAAACAATGCAAAACATTAATACAAATACATTGTTTAATGCTTATTGTCAAGGCCGGTCCTAGCAATGGCGGGGCCCTATGCGAAACATATTGCGCGGGGCCTAGTCTGGGTAGGGATAAGCATAATGTCAACATTAACATTTTTTATTAGAAAATACATTCGTCTTTACAATAAGTTTTTATTAAATGAAAGCTGACAATGCCATTTTTTTTATTGCGCGCAGGATTGGCACCCCAAAATGACAATTTTGTCTATTTTTCAGGAGATTTGTATGAGTTTCCAGAAGATTTTTAATTTCACGAGATTTCCAGAACTTTTTGGTATATTTTGCAATTACAAGAGATTTCCACTAGCCCTTGGATATCAGGAAGTTGCGTAAAACATAATATTATATATAAGTTAGAATGTTTTAATTTATTAATTTACACCTACAATTAGCGCTGGGCCTATGAAAGTGCGGGGCCCAATGCGACTGCATAGGTTGCAGTGGCCTAAGTCCGTCCCTGCTTATTGTAATACGCCTCAATACTTCTATATAGTATAAGTGAGATGCCCTTGTACCTTAGCGAACTGATTACTCCATCTGTTCCCCAGAGAGCCCTGCGCTCAATGGACTCAACGCTTTTAGTGGTGCCACGTTTCTCCCTCAAAAGCTACGGTCTGCGGGCTTTTTCAGTGCACGGGCCAAAGGTTTGGAACTCACTCCCCATTGATCTCAGACAGACAACATGCTATACCACTTTTAAGAAGAACATTAAGACCTACTTGTTTAAAACTTTCTTAGATTATTTTTAAACTTCCATTGTCGTGTTTGTGTTTATAATGTTATTACAGCGCCTTGAGCCTACATTTTGTTTGTTAACAGCGCTTTATAAATAACATTATTATTATTATTAAGTTCCATTACACTAATACATATTATTTATATCCTTTTATGTTCTCCAAGGCCTAGGTTATGAATGTGAATAGTCTTGCACGTGCTATGAGCTGAATGTTTTAGTCTTCGTTGAATGTGCGAGAGAGTGTGTTAGTTAGTGAGGTTTTGTCCCCGGTCCAGGAAGTTTGGACGGTCGCTTCTTCGACTTGTGGTTTTGTATTAATATTTATTGTTGTTGATGACATTTTTGTGCTCTATCGGATATTAAAGTATTAACTATATTTCCAGGGATAGTCGGAGTTAAAGTGTGTTAATTAATCATTGTAATTATAAGTAATATTTCATTGTAACCACTGATGAGCCAAGAAAGCCAAGCAAAGAATAAGAACCCTGACATCAAGCTATGTTAGAGCGGGCTAGGCCTCTCGGCCACACACCCCACTCTTTACCCTAAAAATCTTCGCGGCCAGAAAAGGGCGTTCATTGCAGCAGATCGGAAAGCCTGGAAAGACATCTCTTTATAGCATTGGAGTTAAGGAAATACTAAATAGATTATAAGTATGTAAATATTAATAGAAGAAAAAGATTTCCTGAGTATCACAGCCTTATAGATTGTAATACTGTCTGTCTGTTTGTCTGTCAATTTAAGATCACAAAAACTAAATTTGCGCATTTTTAATGGATTCGTTAGTTTGAAGTTTTCATATATTGTATGAATTGAGAGACTTCAAGACGTGTTTCGTTATGTAAACTTTGATTTCATTGCACTGGAAATACTGCATTCCTCATCCCACTTCTGACTCGAAGAAAAGAATTAGTATTTTCATAGAGCGTTAAAAAAAAAATTTAACAGAGTTTGCACTTAAGATAAACTCAGAGGCGGTTCTCAACTTTTCTGCCCGTAGGTCCTCTAGTTGTGTGTTTATTTCTGAAAGCTTTTAAATATTTTACTCTGTGGAGTCCCCACACTGAGAGTGATCTACATTGTTTTTACAGCCGTAACGCTATCCCTCACGAGAACCCTTAAAGGCATTTCATGACACTTAAAAAAGGCAAAATGTTTGTGAGGAAATCCAATACACTTACTACGTGCCAATATAAACAAGTTTATTTATTTCTGTATGCTGTGTCGCTCCCCTTTGTTTCTATAGATACTAATATTCAAATGTATTGCTCTTCCTTCAAAATCTTCAAAAGTGAAGATAATTACGTCCTACCCGTATTTATGTGTTAATCTAGTAGTGCATGTTATGTACGAACTTACACTCTGTTAAGTCATTTCTTTCCATACCTAATTCTGACAAACAATGCTCAGCTCTAATGGCACTATGGAAGAAGGAGATTTTCAACATTTAGCCCTAACATATGGAATAAGAAATGTGCCTTTATCTTTGTGTCTTTCTCTTTTTTGTTTTAGTTTTGGGTTTTTATGCTATGGTTCAATACTTTATGTATTATCGCTACTTTACTTTTCCGTCTTGTGTCCTACAATGTCCTAGATTCCAAAGATAAGGGAATTAGTGATTCCCATGACTCTGCAGACCCAATTGCGACCTGTATATTTTTACACACCTAATACAGACAAAGCCGTAGTCCACCGGGTGTCTATGTAAGTTCTCTTCACTTCTTCTGTCTCTGTCCTCTGCGAAAGTTTTCTCTTAGCCTCAAATGTGAGCCCCGCGGGCTTGGTGAGAACTCTCCAACTGTCTCTTTCAGAGTCTATCTTCTGTCAGCTACTTTAAACTATGCCAGTGATGACCCACTAGCGCCTGAGATGATTTTTATAACGCTTACGGGGTAGAGAGAGAGGGGGCACTTCTGTTACGACGTTCTCCATAAGCTCGCCAAATCTAGTGATTTTACTAATACAGTGACGCCCAAAGTACGGCCGCGGGCCACATCTGGCCCGCGACGTGGTTCCATCCGGCCTATTGAAACTCGGCACAAAGTGGAGAAAATCCCCTCTCCAACAAAAAAAAGGTTGAAAAATGTATCGTTACTAATTAAGGGCTCCCATACTTTCTCTGATAGATTGGTACCATGACCTTTAACGTATGTGCGTTTATGAACAAGGACTCTGATGTAAAATCTACCAGGGAAAGTGGGCGGATATTTACTTTTTTTTTTGTAGAACATAATAATAAGAAGCCAACATCTTTGTTTTATAAAGAAAAGTGGTTGTTTAAAAAAAACATCAACATATATATTGCATTATAAAATGAAAATATGGGGGCATCCTTTGTTTGAACGTTGAACTAAGAATAAAAGATTGATTAACTACAACTAGAGATTGGAACATTGATGGGAATATTCACCAAAAAGATACAAGAAAATGAGTTGGTTTTAAAGGTACTTTCACTGTTTCTAACATTTGAAGTAGAAAAATGAATGTTATTTTCTGACGCGTAAATTTATAATCGTCAAATATCACATCAATGTAGTACTAAATCTAGGGGGTTGTAGTAAAACATTTTCCGAACAATTTCATTTAATTTTTGTAACTTTCTGGTCATGTGGCCCGCGAGACGAATGTTGGAAATTAAAATGGCCCGCAGGTCGAATTAGGTTGGGCATCACTATATGATTACACCTCAAACAATGAACCTAAATTTTATTTAACGTGAGATTTTAGATACACTTTTCTTGTGGACTTATTAAAGAATAATTGGAAATATCTGTTTAGAAATTTAGAGACAAGGTGCTCAGTAAACACAACACATTAAAAAAATTTTAAGGCTGTGGAAGTGATTTTTTTTAAATAAGTCAATAACACTTACAACAATAATTATTGAACTATCGAAATTTTATTCCTTTATTATAATATATAAAAGAATTTTTTTGAAATACATTGGAGATAGTTTTAAAAAAAAATAATATCTTGACAAATTCATTTTTTTTATCTTGGACATCAAAAGATTTGAACCGTGAAGCTGGTCGACATTTAACTTCTTCTTCTGACACCAGAGATACTCAGGGGAACAAGTCTCGATTTCAGAGAACCTGAAGAGTTTAAAAAACACTATAATTTCAAAAATCAACAAGTGAAATATGTGTAATTTACTGCTATAAACTGCTTGGCTACCTATCTAAGGAGCTCGAGTTTGAATCCCAGCTTAATCTGAGTTTTGTTTGTTGAACGTTTTGTTTGTTGAACGTTGTGTTTGTTGAACGTTTTGTTTGTTGAACGTTGTGTTTGTTGAACGTTGTGTTTGTTGAACGTTGTGTTTGTTGAACGTTGTGTTTGTTGAACGTTGTGTTTGTTGAACGTTTTGTTTGTTGAACGTTGTGTTTGTTGAACGTTGTGTTTGTTGAACGTTTTGTTTGTTGAACGTTTTGTTTGTTGAACGTTTTGTTTGTTGAACGTTTTGTTTGTTGAACGTTTTGTTTGTTGAACGTTTTGTTTGTTGAACGTTTTGTTTGTTGAACGTTTTGTTTGTTGAACGTTTTGTTTGTTGAACGTTTTGTTTGTTGAACGCCTAAGTGCAGCACGAAAACCCTCTCTCAGTAACCTCCTCTTATCTTCTTATCTTATTTTATCTTATCTTATATAATACAGAAGTTACTTCAAAAAAAAAAAGAAGATGATTACGTCCTGTGCGTCCTGCATCTAGTCATGCATGTTAACCAAAGACGTACATTCTGCCCAGTCACAGGTTTTCCTGATAGAATGTATTGAATTCTTTAACGCTTTCGTTTCTCCTTAAGAATATTTCATTTGATACTTTCTTTCATATTCATTTTATTAAAAAAAATTGTTATGACGGATAAAAAATGTGTGAACATATTTAATTGTCTAAATTCGATGAACTATCTAATTAAAACAAAAGAAAAACTTACGGATGTGACGATCTTGTTGACCACAGCGCAACTCCATGGCAAAAGGCTGGTAGCCAATGTCCACAAGTTTTCGAGCAACGGTGCTAATGTTTTGGCCACAATCATTTTCCACTGATCCCAGAATGCAACTTTTC
This sequence comes from Biomphalaria glabrata, assembly GCF_947242115.1. NCBI lineage: Eukaryota > Metazoa > Mollusca > Gastropoda > Planorbidae > Biomphalaria > Biomphalaria glabrata. The sequence continues at coordinate 39,062,514 of NC_074719.1, read as the reverse complement.
AGTTGATCTAAGTAGCTGTGAGGAAACGTTAGTTTGATTCAAAGAAATCCTACTATTCAATATACAATATTACAAAAAAAGAGTTATGTTTTTACACAAGCTCATTAGCGGCCTGATAGGTCCATTCATGGGTCCCGCTGTTTGCCAAATGAATGATGTTTAATAGAAAAAATAATGCTTATATTTTCAGGACTAATATTAGAAGCCATGAGTTATAAACTAGCAATAATTTCTATCTATTTCCCTACGTTTCAAAAATTTAAAATTGTTCTATTTTCATTTGCCCTCTTCACATAAATGTTGGTCCACTTCTGTAAAGGCATAACGATGTTTTTTAAATGTCCAACTTGAAAGAAACTTAACTTACAAACAGACATTGATGGACTCCAGTTCTTCAACAGTAGACATGACAGAGAAAGAGGCCAACTGTAACTCATTCTGGAAACTCTGCACGCACTCGCTTATTCCTTCTTTGGCTGACAAGGCAGTGGTTTGATCGTTGAGACATGGAGAGTCTTTGACAGAATCTAGATCAATCTCTGGTAAAGAAAAAATTAACTCCCTCAGACTTGACGTCAAAATATGGGGACATTTTTGTTTGTACTCTACAACACAAAATATTTATGGATTTTTTTTTTTCGGCGTGGGGAGGGTTAGGCCTAAACCCTTGTACAAGAAAGAACTCTCGTCGCCAAAATACCTTTAAAATGTATAATTACTTTTCTAGTTATGGAGTTTGACAAGTAAGAAAACACCAAGTCTCAAATGTCGTAACCCTTTTTTAATATCATATACCAAACCAAGACATTAGATAGAGACAGTTTTACTGCATGATAACCTGCTAACTATTGTAAAAAAAAAACGCAAGCTTAAAATCTATGGCGATATTACAAGATCTACGGGGCTCGCAAAGACCTTCCTTCAGGGAACAGTACCAGGAAAAAGAAGAAGAGGCAGACAGAAAAAAAGCGATGGGGGGACAACATAAAAGAATGGACGGGCCTACCATTGATAGAGGTTTTAAACAAGGCAAAAGACAGGGAGGAATGGAGAAAGAAAAGTTTTCCTTGATGCCCCAACGGTCCAACAGACTAAGGCAGTGATGCCCAAAATACGGCCCGCGGGCCAGATCCGGCCTGCGACGTGCTTCCATCCGGCCCGCCGAAATGTCGGCACAAATACAGAAATTCCCCCTCCCCCCCCCCCCCCAAAAAAAAAAAATGTTGAAAATGTATCTTTACCTACGTTAGGACCTTCACTTTTTTCTAATGGATTACTACCAAGGCATTTAACATTTGTGGGTTCATGAAATAGGACTATAGAATCTACTAGGAAAAGTGAACGGGTCTTTACTTTTTTTGTTAGCCAACATGTTGTTTTGTTTTTTTTTATAAAGAAAGTGTAGCTGTTTAAAAAAACAACAAGAACAACAAAATATAAACAAAACTTATCCATTTTTGAAGTGTAAAGAGAAAATTCTACTATCACAATAATTCAATGTAAGTAGGGCCTACTAGATCCCCCGGGTTTGAAATAAAATAGTTTCAGGTCAATTTCATTAAGTTTTTTGTATCTTTTACATCATGTGGCCCGTGACACTAATGTTGGAAATTAAAATGGCCCGCAGATTGAATTAGGTTGGGCATCACTGGACTAAGGGATAGGTAAAAATACCAAACTTTAATGGTTAGCTAACTTAAGATGGGAAAAAATCGATTGACTTGCTTGTCAACTAACTAATAGACTTCAAATTTTTGGAATGTGTGTTAGGAACTATAATAAAATGTAATATAGAGTCTAACATATACCAAACAACATCAGCTGTATACATCGGCCAAGTCTGTTCTGAATATAGGTGTGACATTGTTGTGAAAATCTTTGTCATTACAGCTCGTCTTATTCGACTCAATAAAACAACAATATTTAGCTGAGGAAGACATGTCTCGTTTGAAGACCACATTTTCGTTTCACAAAAATAATCCTACAAGAAGCAGTGCAATGTATAAGAAAGCCAGCTGTACTGATGAAACGAGAACAATGGTAAACCACGTTATGCATAGACATGGTCGATTTCTTTTCCACTTTCAAAAACCTTGATTAGAACAGTAGTGGATATTGCGATGTGGCGTAAAGTTGTAAAAGAGTCAGCAGAAGTGCCACAAGAAACTCTATTTTTAGGGAAAGTAAATTCTTTCTAAGGACTTCCAGTCTTATCTTTTCGAAAAACATTTTTTTTAATTTTATTAAATTATTAAAGAGGTCAAGCAGCCCCCTGCACCCAATTCCCTAGCTACACCACTGGATTAATGCAACAAACATTTGTAGACAGTCATAATGTGGTCTGGAGTCGACAAACTTAATGTGTGTGTGTATATACACCGGCGCCATATTCAATGTAGGTAACAAAAAATATTACGTTACTGCACCTTTTTTTACAAAAAAAGCACTGTATGAAAGATGAAAGATGCCTTTCCAAAACACTCACGATTCCGAAAGACAACCTGCACCCATTAAACCACTGTTACATCAGATCTGAACGAAGTGGTCGTCTCCTTTCCATTTGGACTTAATCAGAAAGATTTTTAAACTCCTTTATCCCACTTTTGGTCAGAGTGTTACAAGATCATCTGTCGTCATCGAGAAGTACATAGAAGTCTAAATTCATAAAGCGCTGGTTGTGAATGTGTATGTGTTTCGTGTGTGAATGTTGTTAGAATTTTTTATTCAATATTGTTACTGTACAGTAGTTACGCCGAGGTTGTCAATTGTAGACAAAATGAATTTCATATGATTGGATCAATAAAAATTATCTTATCTTATCTATATTATATTATTATTCTATTTATTATATTATATAATTATTATATTATTATTATATTATATACGTATATATATATGTGTGTATATATATATATAAGTAAGTTTTAATTGTGCTCAAACCTTCTTTGCCCTGTGCCGAGCAAAGGAAGCCTAACGTCTGAACTCCTACTAAAACCGTGTTTAACAAAAATAAATCTTGGCAGTCCTCTTCGATGTTGTGAAAACACGTTCGTAGGTCATTGCTTATCCTGGAGAAAGAATGTTCAGAAACATAGTTTTAAGTTTTCTGAAGAATTTATCAATATATAGTCTAACCTTTTTTTTCTTTTTTTTTATTGCACAACACGTGACTTTGCCTGTGTCAAAGATAATAGCAGGGCGGACCTTAAGGATTGGTAAACTAGGCAGCTGCGAATGAAAACAATTTTGTTTCGACATGAAATAGCGAAACTTGTCCCAATGTAATGTTAGAGTCACTCGCCTGACTAGGTTTTTATAAATTTCGTACTTTTATTTTTTTGCTATTAATTTTTTATTTTTCTGTTTTGTTTCGGGCCACCTAATTCATTTCACCTAGGGCCTCCAGTTATCTAAGGCCGGCCCTGTTGGAGAGTTAGAGTCATTTGAGTCATCACGTCAATATTTAGCAGACAAAACGTTCAAGTATACATGACATGCATGTGTCTAGGCCGGTTTAAGATTTGTACAAGTGCTCCTCTTTCCCGAGTACTGTAATAGTATAGAATTGGTTGCCTGAATCTCCATGAAAACCAAAGACTTGGTACATTTTAATCATTGATTAACAAAAGTGACTAGAATGACTCAGACATATGCGTAATGTGTAATTATCTCCTCTTTTAAAGTAACTGCTGTAATTTACAAGATAACATAAAGAAAAACATATAAAAATCCACATTTACAACCATACCTCGTATAAAAATACTTAAGACATATTTTCATTTTTCGATATTTGAATTAATTTTTGAGTTGATTGATGCATTTGTACGTACAGGGAATAATTGTGTATAATTTCAACTTGATCTTAGAATGGAAAGTAGGGGAAATAACGTGTACGGAGATTGTAACAGACAGACAGACAGACAGACAGACAGACAGACAGACAGAGCCAATTAACACCTTAAAAATACACTGCCCAGGCTGGAGGCAATGCAGTAATTAGCCCATATTAAACATATTAAACATATTAGACGCCAGCTAAATAAAAAAATAGAAAAATGTATTGTTCTTCAATGCTTAGTAGTATGATTCTGCATAACTAAAACGTTTTTAAAATACTATATTATTTAATGACGGATTAACGTACTATTTGTATTTGTAACACTGTATTCATCAAATATTGAGCTACTTATAGATTACTTTTCCTTTAAGAAAATATGCATACAAAAAATGATTACGATAAAAAAGGTAAATTTAAATTTAGAAAAAAAAAAATTTTAAATGACAGTCTTACTGGCATAGGTGTTCGTATCGTTCTTCTTCCTGCATTGGACCAAGGCTAGATGGTTCCATTTGCGAAACTATATTAGCGCACTGTAACATCCCGGTGCATTGCTCATCTCTCTTGGCTACATTCGCTGCTTCTGTATTTTTGTAAACAACCATAAAAACTGTATATTTCTGTAAGAGTTGTCTTAAACTAGGTCACATTTAAAACATAAGGGAACTATTAAAACAGCTAACAATTTTATGTGATGAGATACTTCCAAGATATTCTATTGTATACAAGTATCGACAAATGGAATCAAAGAACCAGTGCCGATAACGCGTAATGAAATACAAGTCCATTAAACAATAAAACTAAGGAGTTAATGTCGTCTGCTTTCTCTCTGTTGCTGTTTTTTTTTCTGGTTTAGAGCGTGAAACGAAGTATTTTATATTTAGTAGTAATTTTTCCAGGGTAGATAGATAGATAGATAGATAGATAGATAGATAGATAGGTGGGTAGATAGATAGGTGGGTAGATAGATAGATAGATAGATAGATAAATAGATAGATAGATAGATAGATAGATAGATAGATAGATAGATAGATAGATAGATAGATAGATAGATAGATAGATAGATAGATAGATAGATAGATAGATAAATAGATAGATAGATAGATAGATAGATAAATAGATAGATAGATAGATAGATAGATATACATATACATATACATATATACATATACATATTCATATACATATTGTTGTAACCCCGCTCCCGCGCTATACTAATGGTGCGCATCTGAACACGACTAGTGAAAGACATATTAGAGACAGGAAGAAGGACTGTTGTGAGCCGGCTAAAAAGTCATGGGAGTTTGAACAGTCTGGTGCTGAGTGCTGTCCTGTATGATACTAGGAAACTGTGTGTGAGACCTGGAGCGACACTGGGAAGTGTGTGGGTGGTCTGTTCTGTGTTCTGGTATGAAGTAGGACTCTTAGAACTTAAGACATATTACTCCCTGTGACTTTATAGCAGACGTCCAAGTCTAACTAGTAACTATTACTATTTGTTGATGCTTATACTTGTTATAATAAATAAATACATCGTTTACTGTTGCCGACCTGGCTTTCGTTGAGTGCCTGCCTTAGAAAGTTACAACAATATATACATATACATAGACATATACATATATACACATACCTATACATATAAAACCAAAGTCCACCAAAGGGTAGCTCAGTGTTTCTCAAACTGTGTGCCGCGGCACACTAGTGTGCCGCCGAAGATTTGCAAATGTGCAGTGTTTCTCAAACTTTTTTGCTTGCCGGCACAATAAAAAAACTACTAAAATTTCGCGGCACACTAGGATGAACAACAGGTGTTTTATAATAACATGAAAAATTATTTGACCTGTTTTTTAAGTATTACATTCAATGTGAAAGGTGTGCCTGTTTTTGAGAGGAAATGCAATCTAATCGAGACTCCAAATTCGATAGACAAACTCGCGTTTCATCGTCTATTGTAAGAAGTCTCTCTCTTTTCTTAGACTTGATTTCAGTCAGTGCTGAAAATCCAAATTCACAAAACCATGAAGATATATACTGATTGCAGGATATAACTTGTTGATTGAAATCCGAAAGATAAACTGATCACATTCCACAAAATTTGACTTAAGAACTGCATCATTTTTTTAAATGAATGAGCTGCTCTTCTTCTTCAGTTGTAGCTTCATTTTTCCAAATGGATAGCTAACCCATCCATATTCAAGACTTTTAACTGTTGGGAAGTAATACTGCAATGCTGACTGTCAAAGTGTTCATAATTTCGGAGGTGATTTCTTTAGTTGAAGCACATTCATTGTAAGTAGGAAAGCAGTCGAAGACTCCTTTCGAGATCTTACTTTGCCGCAAAGACAATTTTTCACCAAATGACTTCAGTTTTGAGGATGCAGTGATGGTCCTTGAAGAATTAAATTCAATGAATTTAATTTGTCAAATAAATCAGAGAGAAATGTTACCTTAACCCACCAGGTCTTTGTCATGAATAGAAAATCGAAACTATTTTTTTTTCAGCCTCCAAGAATGTAATCAGCTCAGCCTTGAGTTGGACGACACGCTTTAACACTTTTCTCCTGGAGAGCCAACGAACGTTGGTGTGATACAGGAGACATTTGTAGTCTGAATCCATTGCTTTACAGAGCTGCGAGAAAAGTCGGGATACATGCGGTCGAGATTTGATGAAGTTTACAACTTCAATCACTTGATCCATAACAGACATCAAATCTTTCGGCAAAGATTTGAAGACAAGAGCTTCTCTGTGGATCAAGCAGTGAACAACTAATACATTTGGATTTTCTTGACGCACAAGAGTGACGAATCCCTTTCTATTTCAATGTATGGAAGGACAGCCATCAGTGCAAACGCTGACGCAGTTTTTCCACTGTAGTTTGAAGAGCAAAATGTTTTCGTTCACAACATTGAAAATATCTTCGCCTTTGGTCGTAGTTTGTAAGTCTTAGCAAAATAAGAATTCGTTGACACATTTTTCATCCTTTATGAACCGAATAAAAGCTAGCAGCTGGGCTTTACCACTAACGTTAGTGGATTTATCAACTTGAAGAGACCACAGCAGAGACACTTCATCGTCAATCACGTCGAAGTGTTCGCAGATTTGATCTTGTAAATCTGACGATAAGTCTACACGAAATAGTATCATTTGACAAAAGAACTTTAAATTTTTCGGCGGCATCGGGTCCTAGAATAGTTTCAACAACTATTGCTAAAGCTGGTGCAATGACAGATGTGTGTGCGTTCTTGCGCTTTGCTAATAACTGAGCAACATTATAACTTGCAAAAAATCCCTTTTCTGGCAGCTTTAGGTACTTCGTAAGTTTCTTAGCTTGTTTATTTTGTTGAGCCCTGATGTTTTCCAAGTATTCCTTCGGTTGCGCTATTACAGCTGGATGTTTTGTTTCCAAGTGTCTCCTAAATTTGTTTGGAATAAGCGCCTCATTCAATAGAGTTGCATTGCAGATTAGACAGAATGGCAATGGAGCATCTTCAGGTCCAGAAGATATGAAACCATATCCGATGTAATATTCTTTGTACCTTCGTTTGGTTTCATTTAACGCTTTCACAGTTTCATTCTTGCTAACGTATTTCTCCATGGATAACAATGAATAATGCTTATTGATAATTTGTTATTATTAGCATACACCTAAACAATTTACATGAAACACATCGCTTATTATTATCGTGACCAATTCAAAAATTGTTGTGCGTCTGCTTAGGCGGCCTACATTTTAGACATTATAATAATTTTATTATAGAGGAAAATTTAATAACCTAAATGGCTAACACCCCTTTCCGTCAAAATAGAGCGATCCGATTTAGCAGGGTATAGAAAAGGGGACAGTGCGGACTACTATTACTGGTCGTTACAAGTGGGAATGTCATCGCAACGTAAAATAAAAATTTAATATTAGGCAGACCTGTGTAACGTTGCACGTATGGTGTTCTGAAAACTCCCGCGGCACATTTGCAAATCTTCGGCGGCACACTAGTGTGCCGCGGCACACAGTTTGAGAAACACTGGGTTAGGCACACGTGATCACTAGACTCTGCAGCGTTTTCAACATTTCTCTTACTGCTGGCCTGCTGGTATCTATCCTAAAGAGCTTCATGTCGTCGCTAGAGTTATCTGTGTATCTTAGGACTAGACGAGCTTCATCTATCCTTCCCTTTGCTAGATATTGTGGAACTGTGGAGCACGACATTTGTTGCATTCGGTGTCAATGCCCAAGCCAGTGCGTCTACTGCTGCTGTCATTGAAGATGTCTTGGCACTCTGCTTCTCACAAAACGTCCACGTCGGGGGGTGTGTGTGTGTGTGTGTGTGTGTGTGTGTGTGTGTGTGTGTGTGTGTGTGTGTGTGTGTGTGTGTGTGTGTGTGTGTGTGTGTGTGTGTGTGTGTGTGTGTGTGTGTGTGTGTGTGTGTGTGTGTGTGTGTGTGTGTGTGTGTGTGTGTGTGTGTGTGTGTGTGTGTGTGTGTGTGTGTGTGTGTGTGTGTGTGTGTGTGTGTGTGTGTGTGTGTGTGTGTGTGTGTGTGTGTGTGTGTGTGTTTTGTTGTTGTTGGTTTTTTTGGGTTTTTTTTTGCCTTATTTTCGGAATCCGGTTTAAGTATTGAAGGTGGAAGACATTGAACTTCTTATCCAGCCAAGAACAGGTAGTCAATGTTTCACGTCATGTGTACATTGATGTCCCTGTTACTTGGATCCATTATATCCAATGTGTTGTTTCTTTATGAAGACATCAATTGCAGTATAGGAACATGTTATGGGTGCAAAGGTGAAAGAGTGTGGTATAAAGTTTGCTGAGTATCACTACTAAAGCCCTAGTCTATATCTCGTGTTTGTTGGGCACTTTGGTTAAAAGTAGCTACTTTTAATTTAAACAGCTAATTTATTTGCAACAAAGAATACGATATATGAGAATAGATTAAATATTACTATTTTACTATGTAAGTCCTTTATTAATTTCAATCTAATTAAAATATTTCATAACTGTACCTTCATGTTCTAAATGAAAAAAAAATCGCAAATTTTACTTTTGATTTCAGTATCCAAAAAAATAAAACACCTTGAATATCTCCATAAAAGAACATTCTTTAATAACCTCAAGTAGTAGACATGAAATAGCTTAAAGGGAAGCAATAAAAAAAAACATCTAATTATAAAACGAAATGTTAATATCTCAATAATACAATTAGTTTTTACAACATCTTACCACAAAAAGCAAAAGCTGCTACAAGTAGAGTTACTGGCATGTACATTTTATAGAACACAATAAATGTATTTATTTATTTAATTTACTAAAAAAAAATGCGATACCTTTTTTGCACATAATTTTTGGATGGTCTCCCCTTGTTTTATAGACTCACAGTTCCAGATAATTGCACCTATTAGGTTACAATGTCACTTATGAGCGACAGAAAATGGCATGTACTTGCCACCTTTATTCAGCCATTCTCAACTGGAAGCTCAGGAATTACGCACTGGAAATAAAAAAGCAGAACTTTGTTATTACAATTTAACATTCATGTACTAATAATTGAAAAAAAAGCGAACAATTTCCATTCAATAAAACTCATACAATGTCAAGTATCTAAACACTCTTTGTAAGTATTATAGATTTATTGCAAATAATAATAAGAAGAATAGAAAAAATTACAAATGTGTTACATCGACTAAAAAAAGCTTTCGATTCAGTTCCGCATGATAAGCTATTAAAAACCCTGGATATTCATAGAATCAACTCAAGAATAAAACAACTATTGAAAGTCTGTATGGATAATTGGAAGATAAATTTGCACCTTAATCGTGATAAACTAGGTTCTGTGCACATAAGAAGAGATATATACCAGGGCGACTCTCTATCTCCACTCTGGTTCTGCCTAGCGATTAATCCTCTATCTACATTACTCCAAGACTCTACAAACGGTGTTAGGGTTGACACTAAATGTACAAAATGTGTCTCCCACTTATTATACATGGATGATCTTAAGCTATATGCAGAAACCGAGCAAAAATTACACACCTTAATCAAAACGGTAAAATGCTTTAGTGACGATATCTGTATGTCTTTTGGTCTGGATAAGTGTGGCATCATAAGCATTAAAAAGGGCAAGGCAACGAACACCAACATTGCATTTGAAGGCATCGAGGAATTGAACTCTGCCTCTATTTATAAATATCTTGGAATAAACCAGAATGCCAAGATAAACCATAAGAAATTAAAAGATGACTTTCTTGGTAAATATAGGCAAAGAGTTAATAAAATCCTCAACACCAAACAGTCTGGCAGTAATCTCATCACTGCAATAAACAGCTGGGCCGTCCCAGTGCTCCTTTACACGTTCGGTGTGATCAATTGAACTGACGCCGACCTACATGACATTGACAGACTCACTTGAAAATTACTAACCAAATTTCGATGCCTACACCCCAAGTCCTCCACCATAACTGCCCAGAAAGGATGGCGGTCGTGGATTTCAGAACATCTTCAAATTGTGTAAGATGCAAGTTTTAAAAATACAATCAAAACTGCACGCCTCCAGCAAACAATTAGTTTCCTTCCTACGGAAATACGACTCCGAAGCAGCCCGTCTGAACCTACAAAATGCGAATGTCAATGTCGGTTTGGACGACGTAGGGCATGAGATTCGCCAATGGGAAGAAAAACACCTCCACGGAAAAACCCCGGCTTTATTACATGGGGACAACATTGACAAGGCTGCTTCCTTAGCATGGCTCAAAGCAAGTCATCTCTACCCTGAAACAGAAGGCTTTGTTACAATAGTACAGGACAGAGTAATCCGGACAAAAAATTACGAGAAGCATATCCTGAAACTCAATGTTGTCGACAAATGTCGAAAATGTGGAAATGTGGGCGAGTCGATTGAACACATTATGGATGTCCAGCCCTATCAGAATCAGCCTACCTATGTCGCCATAACCAAGTTGCAAAGTTAATACACTTGGCTTTGACGCACAATTTGATCGGTAAGGACACTCCTCCTTATTATAAATACTCGGCCACAGGAGGTTCTCGAGTCTTCTTAACATCTGCTGTACTGGGATAGGCCTATTCTGACCGACAAAACGGTAGATTTCAATCGCCCGGATCTGCTGTTCATCGATAAAAAAGAAAAAACCGCTACCATTATCGACATCACCTTACCACTGTCTCATAATTTAAGAAAAACTGAGATAAAAAAAACAACGAAAATATGGGAACCTAGGCTTGGAGATTAAGCGTCTATGGAAATTGTCCAAATAACAATATACCCCATTGTCATCATCATCATCAAACTCCATTAGAGTGAGGGCTTGAGAGGCTCAAATCCTCTCTACCCCATTGTTATATCAACCGAGGGGATAATAACAACTGACCTCAAAAGATACCTTCAAGGCCCTTAACATTCCTAGGAACATCCTCGTTGCCTGTCAGAAGGCGGTACTGCTGCAGACCTGCCACATCACCAGAAAATTCGTCAGTGGAAACTGTTAAAGGGACTACGATGAATTGTGTTTCTCTTTAGCGAAACTCGACCCTGGCAGCGCCAGAGAATGACTACTCGTTCATTTCTAACATAATAATAATAATAATAATAGATAGATAGATAGATAGATAGATAGATAGATAGATAGATAGATAGATAGATAGATAGATAGATAGATAGATAGATAGATAGATAGATAGATGGATAGATGAATAGATGGATGGATGGATAGATGGATGGATAGATGGATGGATGGATGGATCGATGGATGGATGGATGGATAGATAGATAGATAGATAGATAGATAGATAGATAGATAGATAGATAGATAGATAGATAGATAGATAGATAGATAGATAGATAGATAGATAGATTACACAGGGAAATAGAGATTTTATTTCCGTACTTGCCTGCTATTTAATGAAGTACACTTTCGCCTTCTCTACAGTACGTATTTTTAATATTTCGCAATTTTTTTAGTTTTTTGTGTGCTACCATTAATAACGCCTTTCACACACTCATTCGCTTGGTTGAAATGTCACCCAGCCATTACTAACCAGATCTAGAATACTTGACATTTTGGTATAATTTATAAAGTCACTTCTCCTTCAATTCAGTGATTTCATATTAGATCTTGTGCAGTGCTATCTGTGGCCTACACTTTTAAACATCAGGTGAATAGGCAGCTCCAGCACCATAATTATCATCTGACCTTCAAAAAATAGGTCACAATTTGTGGATGGTTACATAGGTTACTGTTTTAATGTTTCTTTAGAATGGCGGCCTCCCGGGGCGACGTTTGTATTTATACACAACATTTATTTATTTACTAAATTGTGGACATTTTTACTTTAAAAATGTTTGATAAAAATACAAAATTGACCACGAGACATAAACATGAAAGTCATAAAAAATTATTAAAAAAAAAAAGCTTATATTAAGAGTAATTGTGTCTATTCTTATCTTATCTTATCTTATATAATACAGACGTTACTTCAAAAAAGAAAATGATTACGTCCTATGCATCATGCATTTATTCATGCATATTAACCAATGACTCTTTAAATTCTGCTAAGTCACTGGTTTTCCTGGCTAGCTCAGGCAACCCATTCCATGCTCTAATAGCGCTAGGGAAGAAGGAGTATTAGTTTAGACCAGTCATGTAAATGCATTTTTTAAAATCTACTTCAATTTGAACTCAGGGCTCAGGCCTTCTCAAGGGCACTAATTCAACTTATACACCACTTCTGTCAAGTAGAATTTCTTTCCCTTGTTCGATACCAAAAAACGAAATAATAATTACTAATAGTTAACTACTAGTTGTTGTTGTTGTTTTCTATTGATTCTTGTTTAGTCAGGTTCAAGAAATAACTATGCGAAATTTCAACTTGATCCGAGATTGGGTGAGAAATAGCGTGTACAAACCTTTTACCAGACAGACAGACAAACAGAAAGAATTGAGTTGATAAAAGCTTTGTAATGAGTCTTATATCAGAGGCGAATTCACCTGCGCGCGGGGCATAGTGACATACGCGGTGTCTAACCCTAACCCGAAATATCACAAGCGCTTTCATCTTAATTTGTATAGGTCTCGAGACAGGCTTAAAATATTAGAGTCAGAAGGTATCACAATACTTTGGCAATGTGCAGGAGTCTTGAGCTTTGTTTACATTACAAATGTTATCCGGTATGACGTCATCTTTTGAAGTTGTTTTTTTTGTTGTTGTTGTTGTTTTGAGACATATGACAAATATAGTACATTAACACGTGACATATAAAATTATTTTATTTTGTATTAATTCCTCGCTTATGAAGCTGATATTTTTTTGTAAGAATTAGGGTTAGGCTTTGCTGCAGCACATGGATTTCCTCTCTGGGGCGCATTCCTGGGCCTTAGATAAATGGAACATGGGTGACCCATGAGTCAAGGTCCCTCTCTTGACCTTTCTCAATAACAAATTTAGAATTAATCAAGAAAGAAAGTAAAATTTTGTACCCCGCTCCTACTTATCCCCGCACCCACCTCGAAAAACAAATCCGTTTGTCGCCCCTGTATAAATATATTCTAGAACAGCGGTTCTCAACCTTTTATGCTCGGCGACCCCTTTTTACAATCCCCCACTTAGCCGCGACCCCCCCCCCTTGCACACAAACACAGCAATAGAAGAATAGACAATAACAATCCATTTTTCAATGGTCTTTGGCGACCCCTGGCAAATCGTAAATCGACCCCCAAGGGGGTCGCGACACACAGGTTGAGAACCCCTGTTCTAGAAAATTCTAGCTTGGTGATAGAAAATCAGACATGGAAACATATAAAGACAGAGATCTATTCTAGAATACTGGATCTAGTTAGATATATGCTATAGGACTGAGGTTCTCAAACTCTTCACCTCTGGGATCCCATTGCTTGTCATATTTGTGGACCCCGACATAGCCTGATTTGCCCACTTAAATTATAATAGAAGAACCACAGGCTTCTTTATCTTAAGTCAACTTTATAAAGTAAATAATTCCTTGTCATCACATGAAAACAGCATTGACTATTGACAGCGGCATGCGGCAGTCACAGTCACAAGACTAAAAACCGTTTAGCCTACAATGTGGCTTATCGATGTTTCCTTTGTATAAAGTAATAAATCCGAATTGTGAATATGCAAGAGCATATTTACCTAACGTAATTACGCTAAAATTGTGAAAGATTAATAACCAAACCGATGATCTGTTCAGTCCGAGACATTAAACAAGGAATAGAAAAAGAGAATTTAAAATCAAAGTTTATCTAATGGGAAATAGCCGCTAATTACTGCCATTAATCTGAAAATTAAAGGGTTTAGCTCCCTTTATGTTACATGAAACAAAATTAATTAATCAGTACTAAATGATTGACCGACTGGTTTATTTTTGGATTGATTCGTGTAGGCCTATTATTATTGACGATGAATAATTAAGCAAAATTTCAACTTGACCTGAGAATGGGAAATTAGGGAAAAAACGTGTCCAAACGTACAAAGGGGACTAAATCCGCATATATATAAATAAATATAAAAAACTACATGGTGGAAATAGAAGGTACAAAACGAGAAAAGAAGAATTTATTATTTAATAAACACAAGGAACACCGCATTTCAATAGATTTGAAAATAATAAAATCATTAGATTGTAAATAACTCTTTCAAATATAAAGGGCCTTCCACTAAGAATTAATAAAGTTGTAATGAATTCTTACCTTTTATTCAAATAGTGAATACCAAGTCAACTCACACTCCGGTATTCATTTTGTTACAATTCTAATTAATATATATATAGGTACCCGTCGATTTGTCAGAACATCAATATTCGGGGGTGCTACCCTGCCTCAAGGTAACGCCCGGGTGGAAACGATTGTAGGAGGAAACGATTAGGCTAAAGGGTAGCAAAAGAAGACGCCCGTGAAGGTGTCTTAGGGGGTGCGATAGCATCCTCATTGCACTGTACGGAGTTGTAAAAAAGGTCACACAACCTTGTCACAATCCAGGCGTCTTTCCTCAAGAGGCCGTTACATAAATGGCGTGTCCTGCACGGTTAACCTGGTATAGAAAAGGAAAATGGCAGGGGTTTTAGTGTACCCGGCCTCTGGCGGCGAGTCTGTCCTACCCGCCAGACAGAACAGTGTACACTGTTCTCATTCAGGCCGGTGAGAGAGAGCTCTTGTTCACTTTTGCTGGCCTAGAGTTCCAAAAGCTGAAGACTCAGCTTTACCTGACAGTTTGAAGAAGAAGATCAATAAAATATGCAGTATTTCACGTGGCTACGAAGCCTCAGCTGTGATTTACATATTTAGCCACATCCAGGGCAGACATGATCATTTGGCCATCTACGCTTTTCCTCGGGAAGGGACATTACTGATACTCAGAAATAAGACAAATAAAATCTAATTGTTAATTCCCTTGAGTCTCATTGCGTATCACTGGGATCGTACGTGGAAAATATTTTAAAAAATTAAATAATCTTTCTGAAATTTTAATAAAATGTTTTGTCACGCAGCAAGAGTTTAATTGTGAAATGTCAGTCACTTAAGCTAATAAAAAGTTATCAAAATTAATTATTCACTTTTTTAACTATGTCTAAATTCGACAAATTCTGAAACGTGAGCTAATAATAGAAAATTTAAAACCATCAAAATATTGCAAGCACTTTTTTTTTTAAAAGTTCTCTCAGGGAAAGAGCACCACATTTACAGCCATCTCTCAATGCTTTGAGATTTAATTTCCCTTTTCAAACTAAAAAAAAATTAAATTAATTATTTAATTAACTAGTCGGTTAATTTTTTAAATTGGTTCATGTTTCATTAGGAACAACGAATAATTGTTGCAGAGTGAGTTAATATAGGCTTTGTAAAAAAAAAAAAAAAGTCAAACAATGTTAAATTTTTTTTTCAATCTTTTATTGCCATAGATAAGTACAAACTGTGTAAATCTATGGTACGTACAAATAAGTACAAATGTTCAGTTTCGTAAAAAAAGTTCAGTACAAACAAGTTATTCAGTTCATAATTCATGTGTTATACATTCAAATGTAATTTAAAGTACAAGAGCTCAAAAAAAATATTCAAGCTCAGTTATGAAGTTCAGTAAAAAAAAAGCAAATATTTAACAAATTCTAATGTATAACAATGTTACATACATAGCGTAGAGAATTAATTGAAATATACATTCAGAAAGCAGTATAAAATGTAACAAAATTCAAAGATACTTACAAAGTTAGGTACAAATTGTTACAAAATGTATTCACATTTAAAAAGTAAAAAAAAATTTGCTAATTCTAATGTACATACAAAATTAGTTATCAAAGTGAATTATCAAAGTGAGTTATCAAAGTGAGTCATCAAAGTGGGTCATTAAAGTGAATCATCAAAGTGAGTCATCAAAGTGGGTCATCAAAGTGAGTCTTCAAAGTGAGTCAATCAAAGTGAGTCATCAAAGTAAGTTATCAGATGGTAAAAAGCTTGTACAGTACTATGCATTCTAAATATGAAATGCAAACGGCTGGTGTTGCTTTTTAAATCAGAAATGTGAATTTGAAGTCTTCACCACTCAGACGGAAGACAAAAAAAACTTAATGATAAATGAATAATTTGTAAAAAAAAAAAAAAAAGTATCTTTATAATTACCACAAAAAGAAATATGTACAATTGACCAACATTAAGATAACATTAAAATATTTACATTTTTTTTAGAGTAACTAACACGGATTATCTTGCACCCTTTCGCTCTTTCTCTTTCTCTCTCTTTCCCTTCTCTCTCTCTCTTTCTCTCTCTTTCTTTCTCTCTCTTTCCCTCTCTCTCTCTCTTTCTCTCTCTCTCTTTCTCTCTCTCTCTCTCTCTTCATTACAAACTAGTTTTCTTTTCAATTTTCTAATACATTATTTCAACCTTTCTGTGTATCTAAGTGTTAATGCAACAGCGAATTTTAATTGTTTTAATAATTTAAATATTTAAAAAGAGCTCGTGTTTTGTTTGGTAAGAAAATTAGGTAATTTTGACTAAAAAGACATATTTAACATTTATACTGTGAAAAGAAATGTTTTTTTAATCCTTTTTCATTAAAATAACTTAACCCACTGAACAAGTCAGTATAGTCCAATTTACTTCTGTGAGCGTGCTAATAAGTATCAGTATAATAAAAACAATCATTGTACAAATATTCCACCACAGTCAAACTCCAGACGTTCTTGAATTAACATTTTTTTTTCATTTAGCTTATCACACAAGTACAAAGTACTTGATAACTCACAGTTATGATTAGCAGACGTAACGAATCAAAATATCACATGGTTTAACATAAGATGAGTAACAATGTGTAATCTAATGTACAGTAATATAAACGTAGTGTCAAAGCGTCAACATTATATACAGTATTCCGTCGTGTTCGTGTAAAACTCCAGCAATGAATTAACATCAGGTTTCACCGGGTGAGTTTTACGACCAAGATGAGTTAGAAAAAAAAACACAGACATTTATTTTACTACAAAGATGAGATTTAAAAAAAAAACACAGGCAAAGCTTAGAAACTTAAACCTTTCAAATCTTATGAAAATGGAATTATAGTTAAAATGATATGAATATAAGTGTTAAGGCATACTGTAAGTATGAATACACATTGGGTCACTGCGCATGACATGTAAAGACAGTCTGAAATCTGTTCTTAATTTGTTTAAGGCAACACAGTAACCTTAAATCCCCTACTGTAATACAAACGATTCCGTTTATTTGGACCACATTAGGTCACAATCGCTTGTGTCCTTTTAACCGGGTGGTCCCATAAAGCGGATTAAACAGTATAGTATAAGAGGATTTGTTAAGGGAACTCAAGGATTCAATCCGATTTGACAGATTCGAATGTACTTGCAAACGAAAAAAGAATAGAAGTGAATACATGATTACAATTATTAGAATCTATTATCTTAATAACAAGACTCTTGAACCAATAATCTTATAGTTGAATGTTTTGCTAATGTTGTACACACTACGTTAAATTATTTACAATATCAACAACGCTTGCATTCAAGTTTCAAGCTGCTAAGTGATGTTATAAAGGAAGTGCCATTTATTACAATCAAACTATTTTGACAATCACTCTCGTACTGTTTTACAAGTGACAACAATATAACAAACTCAATACACATAAATACTACACTCAATACACATAAATATTGCACCCAATACACATATACATTGCACTCAATAAACATAAACACTGCACTCAATCCACATCAATACTGCTCTCACTAGACATAAACACTGCACTCAATCGACATAAATAAT
This sequence comes from Biomphalaria glabrata, assembly GCF_947242115.1. Classification (NCBI taxonomy): domain Eukaryota; kingdom Metazoa; phylum Mollusca; class Gastropoda; family Planorbidae; genus Biomphalaria; species Biomphalaria glabrata. Next base: position 39,044,382 of record NC_074719.1, on the reverse strand, counting down.
GTGCTCAATATACATAAACACTGCTCTCAATAGACATAAACAATGCACTCAATCGACATAAATACTGTACTCAATACACATCAATGCTGCACTCAATAGACATAAATACTGCACTTATTACACATAAATACTGCTCTCAATCGACATAAATAGCAACGTTTAAAAAATCTAGCTTATTAGTACAAAATCTAGTCTATCAATGTTAAACTTGTATAAAAGAAGGGTAGAATTATAAAAAAAAACAACAATTAATTATAAATTGACAACACAAACAAAATAACAGTTATATACTAAGAAACCTCATTAGAATGATAGGAAGAAGAATGATTGTTTAAATAAAAAAAAAAAAAGAAATCACACTTTTGATCTCAAATAACTTAAATGACTAATATAATATAAATAATATTAATGAAGATCATGATGGCTGTATTTCTGTACTGTGTCGTAAGTTGGCGCTCTGAATGGCATGTGCATAAAATGTACTCATTCTATAAAGACATTCTAAGTCTATGACCAGTACCAATCATCATGGAATGTCTCTTAGGGTAGTGAGATGTTAGCTATAAAGGTTTCGCATAGCCCTTAAAGTTTGATCCATTTCTTTCTCACAATGTTCAGTTTTAGTTCATGAGATTACATTTCTTTTACTTCTTTTAACTTCTTCTAGTGATCATCTAGTTCAATAAGATATTTACAGAATTGATTCGTTTGTTTAAAACAAGTGTCGAATACATTAGGAAGGATCTAAACTTTTTGGTTACAGAAAAAAATCTAAGACAAAAAAAAACATTGTTTTAAGTAGATCTGGTTAGTGTACATCAGTTTCCTGTCTACTATATTGTATCGGTAGATAGCTTCCTATGTCGACCTTACATCTATTAATTGTAGATCTTTCTCTCTTGCTTTTTTCTTAGTCCGATTTTTCGGGTCACATTTCAAGTATCACAGATTCACAAAGTAATCGAGTTCCTTTTCTTTCATTCGCTACAGTTGCGAATGCTTGTAAGTGTCGTTTCCTCCTCAATGTAATCGATTTTCTTCAGTGTGTCGATTCTGTATAGATTCCAATATTTACAAGTATCGTAACCACTCGAAGTAATCGAGGTGCTCGTACACCCAGTCCATGTAGTTGGGCAGCCTGGTGAACACGTTGGGGAAGTTGGTGGCCGAGCAGTTGTTGATGAGCCACGACATGACTCCAGCCACGTAGAACCGGCCCTGGTCCTCGCACATCAGGGGACCACCGGAATCACCCTAAAAAGTTTATAAATAATGATTCGTAAAATCGGAGTTCAATTTAAAAACAAATTAAATCAATAAATGTTTTATTTATTTTTTTTTAATTAAAAAACGCTTCACACATTGAAAAAATAAATTCAAATAATGCAAATTAGCAAAACTCATAACAAAGACAAACTTTCAAAAATAATTTTAAAACGCTAGTATGCTAGTATGGGCATTGCGCTATACACTTGAACATAGAATATCAATTTCGATTTCGGGTTATGGATTGACTTTTTAATATTGAGATTTTTTTTAGAGCCCGCCACAAGTAGCTCGAAAATACAATTAATTTTGCTTTATCTAGAAAAAGGAAGCTAATTCCTGCAGTATGAAAATATTTTGCAGTGATTTTGCAAGACGAGATTATTTACACCGGATGCTGATAGTTCAACGCCTTACATGATATGAATTTCCAATACAGTTGATTTGAGTTTATCGATAATTGAGACACAAGAGTTGGGGAAAAAAAAAGGAAGTGAACATATGCAAATATAAAGGCCATGGGAGATAATGACTTAGGAAGAGTTGAATATGATAATTCCCCTTGCTCGACAATCTAGCACTTTTTATAAAAATAAAACCAAATATGGTGGTATCTACTGACGTAGACGTGAGGTAATGATGAATTTGTTTTGTTTTTTTAATGTAAGTATTTCTATGAAATGAAAGAGGTATCTTTAATAGTTTTATTTGTTGTTTATACAACTATAGTTCATATATTTTCTAGATAAGTCCGTTTAATTTATAGATGCGAAAAATATGAAGATCGAAACAAAGCAATACATTAGTCGTATACAAATGTCTTGATCTATGAATACAAATAAAAATATAAAGTTATTTATAACAGGATGAAAGAATCAGCTTACATAGCAAGCACCAGTTTCGCCGTAACCTAAGCAGACCTGTGTCTCAAGGACGTCGATGCTGACCTTGCCCCACATCTGCTGGCACTCTTGGAGGGGCACAACATCAACGGGCACTTCGTTCATCATGTTCTCAGCACCTCCAGAACCTGAAGCATACAATTAGATATACAATTAGGTTGAAAAGTAAGAAGCCATCTCTAGGGCAGGTGATGTAAAGGTCATCTGTTTCTATGGATGACGGTTAACGAGGGTGTCATGTGGCTAGCACAACGACCGACAGCCAACTCATGTCAGATACCCATTAGAGTTAGGTGGACTCAGGGGAGCCCTTAAAATCCTGATGTGTAAAAACCCACGTCTTCACCAAGATTCGAACCCAGGAACAATAGGCTAGGTAGCCAAGTTCTTTACCATACCACAACTCCAACAATTACTTTGGAGGAAAATAATTTGTTTTACAAATCAAGGTTTTTTTTTTGTCTCTTTAACTGTGTTTAAATGCAGAGAAATACCCATTTTAACAGCATCTATTTCATTTCAATTTAAATACAAGGATTATTCAAATCTTCACATAAAAACATAAAACATAAAAAAATAATTTATCAATGAAGTTTACACAATATTTTGTGTGAATAAGTTATAGACAAGACATAGTCCCCCTAAACAAGTACGATAGATTCTTTCTGAGCATAAACTGACTACACTCCGGAAATCAGCGCAATTATTTACCTCTGGTTTCTCCCCATCCACTGATCCAGCACTGTGTCCCAGACCCGAGCGGTAAAGTCTTTTCTGGAAGACACGCCGTCTGAACCTCCCCAGAGGTCAAGTCTACAGGTGTGTCCAGTTCCAGCAGGGCTATGTCGTTGGGGAAGTTGCTGGTCCTTACATAATCAGGATGCTGCAAAAATATAGATAGCTCACGATTAATAGGTGAACTCTAGATATATATATATAATTTTCTGTTACTGATACAAAAGTTGTTTACGTACAAATTTTTATTATAGCCAGACCTGCTAACTGTAGATTGTACATTGAATTGCTAAGAATGTAACAAAAAGAAAAGATTTGAATAAAAAACGGAAAAAAAAGTATAAACATTTTTATGCAACCTATTTTTTAAAATAAATCAAACACTTAAAAAAAAAAGTATTGCTATTCTCCTTTGTTAGACACACACTATCCTAATCTTATCGAAAAAAAAAAAAAGATTTGGTTAAATTAAGGTATTTTTTTTTTAAATATGTTTCTTTCGAAAGAAAAGGTAGTGGTTTATCAGGCATATGACGTGACGTTCATCGTTTTAAACTGTTGTTGTTTTTTTTTACGCTCACGTTTAAGTATGGTTACTTAAGGCCAGCACAAAGACTAACTATCTTTACTTTTACTCATTTCTGAGTCCCGTTGAGCTCTGTAGACGAATGGATCCTCAATTTTAAATCTCATCCTTTACAACCTCAAGACTTCTTGGCTTTGAACCCCCCCCCCCCTTTCCCAATCAAAATGTTCTCTTTGTACTTACACTTATAATCCTCACGACATCTCTGTAAATCTCATTTCCAGAAACAGTGTCAAGGTCATAGTCTGCCAAAACAACACGCCAGTTACGAATGTCACCGTAAAACGATCTGAAGAATGTAAAATATATTAATATAAATATTTTTATAAAAATAAGAAAACAAACTCTCTAGTCAAAGTTTAAGTCAGAATAAATTATTGTCTCAGAAATTGTGTACAAGATTTATGCCGCCAAGTTCTGAACATTGGGCTCAATTGTTGGGGAAAAGATTGTTATTTCTTGTCAGACGATGACTGATATAGCCTCGCATACAATTTTTGAACTATTTTTAGGAACTCCAGACATTAGATATCTTGATAAGTAATAATAAATGTGTCATGACGTCATTGTAAAAGTGCGATGACACCAGATTAGAATATTTTAATTTTAAGACTTGATACTCTATAAACCAAATAGTTTTGTATGACACAGAAATTGATGACGCGATGGTTTAAGGAAGTGACAACGCTACTTGTACACAAGCGAGAGACGACTTAAGCCCTAGTGAGAATGAGGTGCCATTTTGTCTCCTTGGAGATTGTTAATTGTTATAGGGAAATGATGTCTCGAACATTCTATTAAGTTTATTAAACAAAGCAGCTATTTGGACTCAATGCCGAATGTATGAATTAAATATCACAAAATATAATATCCAATAACATACGTATGCTTTATATTGCTCTGGGTTCACAGAAGATCATGACATATATAATATTCTATAATATACTTGTGCTATAAATTGTGCTGGACTCACCCCTCCACGCAATGAGCTGCCGTCAGAACCCATCGGGCGTGCACCAAGACGCCCCCGCACCTATGCCAAGGAGTAGTGGACGTGACGATTTGAAGAGAAACCTGCCAGGGCCACTGCCCAGACCTGGATCTCCTGCCGCCAATGATTAGCGGTCTTCCCATGATGCCACATCGATCTGAAATTAAAAAAAATAAAGATGATATAGGTCTTTATTGGTGGTTATAATAAAATAATTTCATATTTACATAGATATAGAAAAATATTAACAATTTTCATCCTTGACATGTATAGCTGGCTTTTTGGAATGCTCATTGTACAGAACATAGTGACATAGTGAGTTTTGATAATATCATGTGGGCTTCTTTTCAAACATCTGTAAACTCAATTTTTATTATTTAATTGGCCAAAAGTTATTTCTCCTGTTTTTTAATTCCTTAAAGACTGTAAAACTTTGACTTTAAAATCAAAATGTTATCCAGGAGAGATGGCTCTGTTGAATATGCTTTAAATTCCAGAATTGTATGTTTCGTGACAGTTAAAAATTAGTTTATGTTACAACTTATTGCCTTTCATTTCAAAAGTCTTGGTGCGAGGGATATAGGTATGGGGTCAACAATCACATTGTTGCTGCTCTTTTGAATGAAGTGTGACCAGTGCGAACACTTTGCACCAGAAAACCCATTTCCCAGATCAAGGTTTTCGTGATGAAACTATTTGTCAGGCATCTGACATCTGACATTGGATGACAAGCTGTCTTCCAGAATTATGAAAATGTCAAGAACAGTTGGAAAAGCAAGGGACAGGTCTAGGAGTCAGAAGGGAGGGCACGAGTGCAAGACAAGGGATCAACCATAACTCAAACATTTGTTCAGATGAGGTACCGCTACGCCTCTCATTCTTCGACCCTCTTTACGCTCAATGAATGGATAGAGAGAGAAAACAATAGAAAGAGAGTGGATAGGAGAAGCGAGAGAGAGAGAGAGAGATACAGAGAGTCTGAATGTGAGAAGCGAGAGAGAGAGAGAGAGATACAGAGAGTCCGAATGTGAGAAGCGAGAGAGAGAGAGATATATACAGAGAGCCTGGATGTGTTAAACCCATTGAACTTTAACTCTTTCTCTCTTAATTGACGATACCAACGTTGATTCCACTAGAATGTGATAAATAATTACGCAGAGAAAGAGTTAAAAATGTTTCTCTTATTTACTTTCCAATTCACTAATAAGAGAGTGAGTGACAGAGAATGAAAAACAAAGAGAGAGATAGCGTAAGAAAGACTAATTGAGAGAGAGAATAAGAGAGAAATACATAGAGAGATTGTGGGAGAAATAGAAAGAGAGAATAAGAGAGAGATGAAAAAAAGAGAGCTGGACAGTAAGAAGGGAGATAAACCTACATACAGAGACAGTATAAAATGAATGGAAGACAAAGTTATTGTATGAGACAGTGTGAGTAAATGATTTAGGTCAAAGAAGGTCACAAGACGAACTTGGTGTGTCAGGGTCAAGCGGTGAACTTTTCAGAGTGCATGCTTTTAAGTCTCCCCAAATCTTCGAGTGTGACAGAGGAAGAAATAAAAACAGACGAATACAGCAGAGATGAAGCATGTGTATTCGTCTTATCCCAGACAGAGACAGAGAGTACAATAAAGTATGAATCCGTCGTCTGGTCACCTGGTTCAGTCTGCGCTGTGTTTTCATTCCTCTCTCTCAAGACAATGACCGTGTGAAATATTAGCACGAATCAGTTCAACAAACAGGATTACTAGGGCAGACGACAAGTGATGAAACATGATTATTGAAAACTAGGATTGAAAGACAAAGAACGATTCTATGGGATTCGATTACTTTAATAGAATAGGGCAAAAGAAGATATTGCTCCTAATCGAATACTGAGAAAAGTACACATTCGGGATATTACGTTGAATTATTTTAATAAACAAATGTGAGATTTAATCAAATTTAACAATATTTCTAGATTGTTTTGTTATCTGAGCGAGCTTTAAAGAAATGATTCAGATTTTTGTTTGACTTACAGTTTGCTTCTAAGTTTAATAAGAACACTTAAAATTCTGTAAACCCTTCCCTCCCGCTATCGTCTGCTCCTATGGTGTTTTTTTTTTTTCGTTTATAAATTCTTGGCATTTAAAAAAAAAACTTTAAAATATTGATGCACAAATATATGGGGCAGTGAAAACAAAATACACTAAAAAAGAATTGAGAACTAATTTTGACTTTTATCAAATGCGTGGCAATCGAACATCTTATCAAATCTCTTTTGTTACCGCTAGTTAGCTGCTCAATTCTTTTCAAATAAGTTGTAAGCCATAGAGGGAGAATCTAATACCTCTTCCATATTCAAATTATTTTGTTTACAAACATAGAGAAGTTGAGAATTGTATTACACAAAAAAAAAACAACACAAAGTGCCAAAAAATTATCATATACCATTTAAAAAAAAACACACAGCTTATCAGCACTTTCTATTTTTAACACCGGATACGCCAAAAGTCTATTTAAAGTTTTATTCTGATTTAATTCCTCATTATAAAGTCATTGTTTTCCATTATTATTATTGTGTTGTGGTCTTTCTTACTCATCGTATTTATTTCGTTTTGTTTAGTGCAAAAAAAGGATAGTTTATATAATCTGATGCACATCTTGTCAATAGATTTTAGTAAATATTTTATTTAAATAACACCTTTTTTGTCTGTTCAATGCTAATCGAAAAGTATGATTTATTTCAGTGTAGGCCTATGTGACATTGGGCAAGCAAAAATATATCTTACTACCTATCTATTTGGTATCACACCTGTCAACCGACCACCAGAATGATACATGTAGCAAAAGACAAAAAAAAACTTTTTTTTATTAACGTGTTCAGAATTTCGTAATTTAATCAAAACTTTTATACAAAGACTTACGAACTGAAAACTAGCAAATATTTGGAAAAAAAAGCTTATCCAAGGGGAAAAACGCAGCATCAATTCAATATATCCCTACTGCAGGAATAAGATCCCTTTTTTTCTTAATAAAGCAAAAACAATTAATTACCAATAACTAATTGATTAACTAATTGGCTAATCTGTTTATTCAGTCATAATGTGTAAGCGACTAATTAACTGATTAATTATGCAAAATTTTAATTTGATCTTAGTTTTTGAAGTGAGAGAATAAACGGGTTTAAAACGTTATAAGGGGAATAATCCCATATACAGTCACACCTCTCAATAAGTAGCATTTATTTTCTTTTTTTTTTCGAACCCAAACAAAATAAGTAATCATCAATAATTAACTAACTAATTAGTGGGGGGGGGGGTATTGATTTATGCTTCGTTAGGTAGAACAACGTATTTCGTAAAGTTTCAACTTGATCAAAGAATTGTTGTGGCAGTGGGAGAAAATGACGAGTAAGAATGTGCAGGAAAATATGCAGGTTGCAACTGGGTTTGTGTAGTCATGCCCGGGTTCAAGAAGAGAATGGCGCTCCTACACCCCATCCATCCAAAACAATAAAGTACACAATTTTATGAGGCAAAAAAAAAAAAACAACAACTAATTGAGCTGTCCTGTTATGATCAGTACTTTGACTAAAAGACACTTCAGTGTTAAGTACCACCTTTTAGAAAATCTCTTGATATTCAGAACGTGTACAACCTATTTCAAAGTAATAAACAATAGTTTTTAGTGGCTCCTACAATCCCTGTCAGTCATGGACAGTGGCGGAAGTAAACCCTCTAGTGCCACGGTTGCCACGCCACTGCTTTCATGTCTTGAGGCTCTTCTAAACGTTTTTTTTTACAATGTCATGTTTCAATGACTGTTGGGAGCCTAAATGACATATAAACTAAGGCTTATATTGAATGTCAATCTTTGTCATTTATCTATAGGGATACCATATATTAACAAAACAAAAAAAACTTTTTTAAAAACAAAACTTAGATAAGTGAAAGAACTGTACATTTACTGCCATATCTCTCAATACTGAAAGATATTTTTCCCTTTCTCTATATGAATCACAATTAATTAATTACGCCTAATTAATTTACTAATTGGTTAATATTTTTAATAGATTTATTGTGTATGAATAATGGTGCAACGTTTCAACTTGAGCTGAGAATGGAAAGTGGGAGAAATAACGTATAAAAGAATCCAGACAGACAGACAGACAGAGTGAGTTGATATAACCTTTGTAAAAAAAATAAAGAATTATAAAATAACATTTCTAAAAGTTTTTTTAGCAATGCTCAAAATAAAAAATTATGAATATAATTTAAAACTTTCAAAAAGTTATGCGCCTGTCTGCCGCACTAATCTCTCGGTCAACTGTAATATTTGCTGAACTGGTCAGCGGCCGCAGAAGGTTACACAGAACGCACGAACGGATGACCCTATCTTTCTATGCCAAAGAACAATGCCACGCACTGTTTCTGCGACTTCCTCTAAAGGTCAGGCGTAGTTGTGGGTCAGTTTAGCATCCAGGCGTAAAGTTCGTGCCTTAAAGGTCAATGCAAGTTGAGCTGATCTTACAGGGCTTCTACACTTACACGCGAAATAGAGTAAACTATATCCTTAAAGTACATCCGACCGTTACGTTTTCAAAAAACTTGAGTTACATAGAGAGGGTCAACATGACGTAGATCTAAATCATTAATCTCATTCATTTAATAATTGGAACATAATTTTAAAGCTTTTTTGTTTTGTTGTTGTTGTTGATTTGAATGTGTGAAATACATTTTAATAATATTTTTTAATAAGAAGAAATAATAAGACAGCTCTGTGATGTTGGTTTTTTTTTTTTTACATAAGTTTTGTTTTGGTTTTTATATAGATTTGTATGTTCCTTCAAAAATGATTATTACATCCTTGCCCAACTTTCTATTGAATTACTGGGGATGATCTCGGGAAAGATTTGAACTCGTGCCCATCGTAACAACTATCGAAAGTGCAACCTAGACTGCCAGGTAGTTCTTGACTAGCTAGGTCGAAATAAAACTCTGCTAAGTTGTATTTTCTTCTTGTTGTTGATTGTTTGTTCTTATTTCTTAACTTCTTCAAATCTGTAACAGATTTGTTCCGCAACATTATTTTTCATTTTCATTTAATTTTCAGTCGCCACTGCATTTATTCAAGGGGGAAGGGCATAGTGGCAGTAAAACGCTTGGCTATCCGAACCAGTTTCTAATCTTCTTATCTTCTTATCTTATTATAATACAGACATTACTTCAAAAAAGAAGATGATGTCCTACGCGTCATGCATTCAGTCATGCATATTAACCAATGACTTAAATTTTGCCAAGTCACTGGTTTTCCTGGCTTGCTCAGGCAACCCATTCCATGCTCTAATAGCACTAGGGAAGAAGGAGTATTTGTACAAATTTGTCCTAGCATATGGAACGAGGAATGCGCCTTTATCTTTGCGTCTTTCAGAGTATTTTATTAAATTTTGTTTTTGTATTTGAAGATTATGGTTCAGTGTTTTATGTATAATTTCGGGATTTTCGGAACGCCCCTGAATCCACTCGACTCTGACGGGTACCTGGTATTAGTTGGCCGTTGGGGAAAGTAAAGGCGGTTGATCGTTGTGTTGGCAACAAGACGGCCTTGTTAACCGTCGGCCATGAAAACAGATGACCTTTACATCATCTTCCCTATATATCGCCAGTCTGAAAGGGAAACAGTTTGATGCATGAATGTTATCTTTAAGAAAATGGATAGTTCTATTTAGATCGCGATGCAATGTTGACTGTATGTTTACAAAGTGCTAAAAGTGTCAGTGAGACCACTAGATGCCAGTAAGTAAGAGAAAGTCTGGATCTAAATATTTTATTTTCAATTCCTACTATATCAGCTCACACTTCCGCAATAGTAAAAAAAAAAAGATTCATTTATTTTGGCAACTTTTTATTATCTAATTCGTGTTGCTGACTACCTATTTTAATACAGCTTTATAAAGATCAGTTCATTAGTTATTGAATTAATCCAAAATTACAGACAGGGAAGATACAACCCAAAAGTCCATCTATGGGACAGGGGGTAACAAACAATATAATCGGGTTCTCTTATGACTGTGTATCAGCAATATTCTTTTTGCATAAAGCCACTCCTATGCAAAGGTTAGACTTATGTTTATTATATTGTATGACTATAGGAATAATATTTAGTTTTATCATTATGGGGTGTTTTTCCACTGGTGAAAACTGGGAGTTTTAATTTCAGGATCTTAAGGGCGCTTCCGAGTCCACCCAGATCTATGACATTGGTTGGTAAAAAAATCAAAGAGATTGGTCGTTGTGCTGGCCACAAGACACCCTCGTTAGCAGTGGGCCTCTGAAACAGATCACGTTTACCTCAACTGCTGTATAGATCGCAGGGTCTAAAGAGATGCTTCACTTGTTACTTTTACACTAAGACTTCTGTATAGTAATCGTTGAGTTCTTAGAGTAAGAAATAGCTTAATGTGCAAATAGCATTGTTAAAATTAGACCAACTTAGAATCAAAATCAATAAGGAGGCCACGCAAGTTAGCCACATTTTTTTTTGTCTCTGCAAGACGTTAAAGAGAAAAAAAAATTCTTCACCATGTTGCTTCAAACTTCCCCTGAATTCTGTCAACACCTTCATGACCACATGAGACACTCCAATGCAACCAAGGGTTTTAACAAAATTCCAAGGGCGGTAACCATCTGCAGGATTACGCAAGCTAGCTTTGGTCAAGTCACGCTAACCTAGATGAAGGCTGTTTCTACATGTATCAAGAGTTGCAAATCTTTGGTCTAAAATGTGTGATCACTTTAGGAAAGTCGGGAGAAACAAATAAGCAGGTGGTATGGTTGACATCCTGCAACTGGAGCTGAAATGTGTATTTCAGGACTAAAAAATGTTTGCAATTCAAACACATAAACTCATTTATGAACAAAATAAACACAGTGCACCTCATGGAATCGGCCCCAAACTAAAATCCTTTGTATGTCATTTCCGATCGATTTAACTGTTTCTATTTCTCCATCTGTCACGCTCAAAGATAAAGGCACATTCCTTGTTCTATATGCTAAGACAAATTGGTACAAATACTCCTTCCCTAATTTTATTAGAGCATTGAATGGATTGCCTGAGCTAGCAAGGATAACTGATCACTTGGCAGAGTTTAAGTCATTGATTAACATGTATGACTAGATTGACCTAGGGATACGCACAGGGCGTAGGCTAATCATGTTCTTATTTTATTTTTATTTATTTATTTTTTAAGTATCGTCTGTATGTTTATAATATGCGCGAACACACTCACTGTGTAAATAACTTTCATTTGAGAAATAAAGTTTTTCCAAACATTAATAACAAGTATGATGTTACCGGGCCATAGAAATGTAAATGCTTGTGAGTTTTTCAACAATCAAATATTACATGTATAAGGACAAAAAAAATGTTCAGTTAACCCTAGAAATAAAACTTGCAGTGTGAAACAACTATGAACATCTAAAGTGAAAATGACAATCGTCTATTTTTCAGTAGATTTTTATGAGTTTTCGGAGATTTTAATAATTTCAGATTTCCAGGAGGCCCTGGAAAATCAGAAGGCCGCGGAACCCCTGTTATTATATATAATTTATAATGGTTTAAATTAATAACTTACACTTAGAATCAGCGGGGCCTATGAAAGTGTGTGGCCCATTGCGACCCCTTAGGTTGCAGTGGCCTAAGGCCGTCCATGAATGCATCCATTTACAGTTGACATTGTTCTATTTCGATGTCATGTGAGAACACTGAGATGACACATTCTGGCCCAGAATAGCAACTCAGTACAATTGTTTTAACAAGTCTTCTGCTCAGATTACTTCGCCTTAAGACTATCAAAGGGAGATTACCACAAGTGTTAAGAAGAATGCCGAATTGTCCGTCGGCGAGATATTTCGTTTGTCCAGACATTTCCCTTTTAATGTTTAGATTTGTGTGTTTGTCGTTGCTTGTGTGTGTGTGAGAGAGAGAAAAAAATTAAGCGGACAATCTAAAAATAGAACAGATTATTACAGCAGTAACTATCTATTTTGGAAAATGACATTTGGCGACCAGTTGTGACAAAACTAAAATAGTTTTTCTGGAAAAGAGAGAAAATACCAGAAAGAAAAAAAAAAGAACGTGACGGAATCAAATCGAATCGAAGACCTTAAATGGGCCTTAGTATTGTAATAAATAGAACAAAAGACTTACGCGGAATATACATTTATAATAACAAACTTTATGAGAAAAATTGATTCCATTTTACAAAGCTTAATATTATTCTGTTTGTCTTCTCGTAATTCAACATACGTTATTTCTTCCACTGCCCATTCTCGGATCAAGTTGAAACTTACCAACAATATAGATTGTCACCAACAGTCTCAATAGTTAATTAATCAATTGATAAATTTGTGGTAATTGTTTTTGTCTTTGTCTAGCTTAGTTTTTTATTTTTTTATTTTTAGATTTTTGTTTCTTTTTTTTTTTTGCTTTTGCCTTTCTGTGTTCTGGTTTAGACTCTTTTATGTACTAGACGGGAGAAGGGTTGTCTGCCCTTGAACACTCAGTAAGCGCAGCTCCTCCTAATTAAAAAGTCCGTGTTAACTTGAGGATTCGAACTCACCCCCCAGCGTCTCACCCGGCAGCCAGGCAGTTTATGTTAGATATCCACATTAATGTTTTGTTGTTTGTTGTTTTTTGGGTGGGGGTCTTTCTAACTAAGTTTCATATAAAACATGACGTCTGTTAAGTGCACGCATAATTTATGCAAAGGTCAGAGTTCCTACTTTGAAAATCTTCGCGTTTGAACGCCACCTAGACGTAGTACGTAAAGTAAAGTAAAGTAAAGTTCCCCTTTCAGACCTTGTGGTCTACAGGGCAGATGATGTAAGGTTTCTGTGGCCTATGGTTAACGAGGGTGTCATGTGGCCAGCCCAACGGCCAACGTAACTAATGTCAGGTATCCATTAGAGCTGGGTGGACTCAGAGTCACCCGAAGAGTCCGAAATTAATTTTACCAGTCTTCACCAGGATTCGAACCCCTGACCCCGGTTCGGAAGTCAAGCGTTTTACCGCTCAGCCACCACGCCTCCTAGACGTATTACGATATAAGATGCTATCCTGTTGAGAAGTTGATCAAAGACTAAACAAAATAATGTATGATTGCATCTCCCAATAAGGCTAAGCACAAAACAAATCGTGTTGCAAAGATGGAAAGAAATGTTTTCAAACTAAATAAAAGTCTGACGACCCAACCAAAACAAACAGCTCTATGCTCGGCCGAGCCAAGTAGGCCTTAAACCAAATGACTTTTTAAATGATACAATTGATACAAATAGCAAGGTCAAGGCTGAAATGACACCTGCAGAAGGACTGAGATTTTAAAATAACTGAGATAAAAATGGTTCAATCCAAAAAAAAAAAAAAATATTCACAATACGCCTTATTTTTAAATCTCTAGTTCAAAGAGCAAATAGAATGTATTGGGAACTCAAAGATATGTCTAAACTTCAATGATACAGTTTGTTTTCGAATGCTCAAATCACAATAGTGAAGTTGCGTATTGAGGCAAATTTTTCAAAAACTGTTTAGAAAGTGCAGATAACTATTAGGTGTTTCACGTGAGTCTTATTATCTACCCTTACAGTCGGCAAAATAATCTAACATGGATACAAGTGGAATATTGACCAAAATAATAACATCTTTTTGAATATATGAAATTTGAAATTTTTGGGTATATACGATTTTCTTACAAATATTTTAGATAGATAGATAGATAGATAGATAGATAGATAGATAGATAGATAGATAGATAGATAGTCAAAAAGCTTAAATTAAGTCTGGTAACCTAGGCCTACCTTGCATTTCTTTTCTGTATTCTGGGATATAGTCTGGCCCAACAAAGGGCGGCAACTTCTTCTGCTTCACGTCTATTTCAGTGGTAGTGGGAAGAAATGTGACTTCCGGTGTAGTTTTGGTTGTAGATGTGGTCGTCGTGGGTGGTTCGGTTGTGGTAGTCGTGGTAGGACTAGAGGTGGTTGGTAATTCAGTGGTTGCCAATGTGGTTGTCGAGAGTTGTTTCGTCACTGCTATTTGTGTAGTACTGACTGGTGATGTGGGTACTAAATAAGTAGGAGCCTCTGACTGTTTAGGTATCTGATATTTTGGCCCCATGGTCTGTGTTGGTATTAAATATTCTGGTCCTGGTTTCTGCGTAGATATCACATATTTTGGCCCAAGGGTTTGCATATATTTCGGTCCAATGGTTTGCGTCGATATTAAATATTTTGGCTCTTCTTTCTGTGTTGGCAGCAAATATTTCGGTCCATGAGTCAGCCTGTCCCACCAATAAGAGCTTCCCTTATCGAGCTTATTTTGACCCCAATTTGATGTCGGTTTGACATAGATCTGCATAGTTGTGGTTTCTAGGAGAGATTTGGTGATGTCCCTCCTTTGTGCGGTTGGAACGAGGCGGTTCCACAGTTTTGGCGTCAGTTGCCTTAACAGGTCAAGCTTTCTCTGGGAAATATTTGGGGATTGGGTGTTAGATTTTGTCTTTGATGTGGTGAATTTAGAGCCGTCTTTCTTTGTTGTTTTCAGAGTTTTTGGGGTAACCATGATGCCTTTGGTACGTGTGGGCGGTGGCACGTACTTGTTAGTTCTTTTAAATGCGAAGATGTCTTTGGGTTCTGTAGGTCGTGGTGCTACAGACTTAGTGAAGCTTGGATACGTTTTGTCTCTCATAGGGATCTTTCTATTTTGGGCATTGACAAAGGGATTGTACATTTGATAGAAGACTTGAAAAGTGGTTGGATACCAAGGGGTAATGAGCTTAGGTGTAGCATAGTTCTGCTTTGTGGGTTTTTGAATGGCCTGGACTTGTTTTTCCTTAAGCTTCTGAAGATTGATTTTATATCGAAGAAGTGATTCTTTATTACTTTCCAAGATTGATTTTAATTTATCTTGGGTGGTTTTAGATTTAGCTGTATTCCTCTGAGTCGGAGATATTTTTTTGTTTATCGGAGTGGTTCGAGTTTTCGGTGGTCGTGTTGTAGTTGGCAAAGAAGTTGTCTTTGCGCGTATAGAATGACGGAAATCGTTCAATGGCGCTCTGGTATTAAATTTTGTTTTTTTAATGGTACTTCGAGGTACGGGAACTGTTGTCTCGGGCTTGGGAACGTATGGAACTATACGGTTTGTGTGGTCTGAGTTTATCACTTTTTGAACTTTTGTGACTGGATACTTAGATATTGTGCGATCTAAAAACCCATTGAATTTATCCTTTGACCACGTTGACTTTGTAGGTAGAGTAAGTGATTGGTTAAAAATTCTCTTTTTGCTTGTCCATGTGATTGACGGGACTGAAAATGTAAATTTACTTTTCTTACTGGTTGGTCCTATATTTTTCGGCGAAACTGTTTTCTTCTGAACATTGATTGGAGACTGAGTAATTGGCCCTTTTACAAAATTTGGCTTAGTGACTCTCTTGCTCAAGCTTTGTAAATTTTGAAATTTCTCTTTTGCTATTCTATTGTTCTTTGAGTGGGAGAAATCTTGTTGGTTTTTTGGCTTTGAAATGTTAAGGAAGCGTAAGAATTCATCCATTAGTTTTGGATTGTCTGTTGCTTTTCTTGGCTGAGGTGGGCTTGGGCGACGGACAGGTCTTAGTGTGGATTTAAAAATCGAACTTTCAATCATTCGAGGGTAAAGTCTTGACCAGGGTCGGCCGAATGGAAATCTGGTATCCAAATTGTGTGATAGTTTGAGATTTTCTGAACTAAGGCTTCTACGTTTGGTATTTAGGAAGCCATTGTGTTTGTCTTCACTTTTGGTGGTTACATAAAGATCTGGTTTTTTTACGCTATAAAGCAGGTTTTTCATCGTTGAGACTTTGGAGTTATATGGCATGCTATTTTTGTTCTTTTTATCTGCAGAGGGATGTATTGTATTGCTTAGGATGCTTTTATATAGTTGGAGCGTCTGACTTTTGGAAGTTGTGACTCTGTTAGAGTGACCAGGCGTTTTACCCAGCCAATATTTGTATTCATTTGAGTTATATGACTGCGAACTATCATCCAGCTGATTTTCTAGATTGAACTGGGTCTCTGATTCTGATAGAAATGTTTGGTTGAAATTTTCAGCATTATTTTCATAGTAACTGGTTTCCGGTGCTTTAGTTAGCATTGATTTCTGCGTCTCTTCTTCCGGCCACGTAGCACTGTCGCCAACTTCAGACGGCCAGAAGGATAATTGTCTTTCATTAGGGCCATCGCTTCTATCGTCATTGAGCTGATCATTTAAAACCTGTAACTCTGATAAATCGCCACCTTTGATTTTGTTATTTTCCAACAAAGAGATGCGTCCATTCGTGGGCTCGGGGTCTGGATTAGATTTTACATCGGCATCTGGTTGCGAGTCATCTGCAGAAGTGGGTTGATCATCCGTTGATTGGGTTTCGACGTTAGGTTGTTTCGTGTTATACGAACGCCCGGTCGTGATGAAGCGAGTACCGTACGTGTCAAACTGCGGCCATCTGTCACGAATGTAATTGTCCCTGTAATTATACTTTTCATCTCCGACCATGTCTTTGTTCTCGTTTCCCGTTTTTATTTCGGATTTACCATTTAACTTCAGACTGCTATCTTTAGCTTCATTATTAGCATTTATGTCGTCATCAACTGTTGCGGTGAAAGAATATACCCTCGAGTCGTCAGAGAGAGCTTTTTCAGTAGATCTATATGTGGCTTCAGTAGACCAGCTATCTTCTGAGTCTGCATCAATATTATTATTAGAGTAGTCTCCCTTGTTATGATTATTTATCTCCTTCGAGCTTCCTTGTCGAGTTGCCGTGGTAGTGACGGAATATAGGTCATAGTCATCATTGCTTGTAACGTTATTTGGCTGTATGGCTGTGGATGGCTGTGTGTCTTCTGTTCTTTCTTTGTCGGGTTTGACATGATGTATTCCTCTTATGAGACTTTTGTAAACTTCAGTCTTCAAACGCTTTGGTCGGCTGCTATCAAATATGGGGTATTGTATGCTGTAGCCTCGGATTACTTGAGTAGAATGCCAACTATTTGTTTCAAATTTTGGGGTTTTGTAGTTTGTATCCCTTGTTTCTTGCTCTAGTCTAGGTTTTTGTGCTATGTTTTTCGATTCATAATCAAACTCGGAAAGAGTCGTACGAACTGTTTCATTTTTGGAAACGTAAGTAGAAGTGTTGCTAATTGTTATCATTTCGCTTGGCTTGGTTGTAGTGGTTCCTTGAGTAAGTTCAATTACAGCGTTTAAAGAACGTGCCCACAAATCGTTTTGTGTTGACAACTCAGACCCTTGTGTATTTGTAGGCAACATACTCTTTAGATCGGTGCTTGGAATAGTGTCATTGATTTGAGTCTCTTCATCTTTGCTGGAAACGACAACATCGATACTTTTATGCTGAATCTCTTTACCAAGTTTATGACTACTATCGTAAGTGAGAAAGGGGACCCTATTCCAGGCGTACGCTGTTGTCAGTCCTGTAGAAGGGGGCATGCAGTCGTCGTATTTGGATCCTTTCCAGACGCAAACGCTGTGCAGCAGAGAGAAGACTGTATTGTTCTGAGTGCAGGAGAGCTCCCAGTGCTGACTGCCGTAGCACATGTAAAAGATGGAGCAGTTGCTGGGGTGACGGATGTAGAACTGTCTCGTGGTCGCTCTGGAGACATGGCTGCAAGGAGCTGACAGAGTCTTGAGGTCCTGCGACTCGAGAGCCTCGCACCTTGTCGAAACACAAATGAGCAAAAAGATGGCAAATATCACGTGATATATGAATGTAGATAAATGAGCTTTAACAAGAGAAGAAAGTCCAGTGGTAAAAATACATGAAAGAAAAAGTTGTATCCCTTGAGCATATTGCAACAAAACGTTGGGGCAGGTCGAGTCAGACTCGGTCTGACTTGTTTTGTTACCATTGTCTTTTAGACGTGAAAACACAAGTCTTTCTTTTGCTTTGAGCTTATCATCATCAGAAAAATCTTCAGTACTCTTCATATTCTTTGTGTTTTCATATTGCACGTTTGATTTGCGTAGAGAAATATTCGGCAGGTCTTTATCCTGAACCGGAAATGCGTATGAACAGTGTCGGCAAAAACTTTCACAACTTTTCTGTCCGCTTTCCGGTGACTCCGAAGAATCATCTCCAAATAAGTTCATCGCGTTTTTGAAAGACGTTTTTCCACAAGCAATATTGACCATTGGAAAATCTCTCATTGGAGAAATCGTTTGTTTTGAATGCTTGGTCAGGGTAACGTTAACCTTTGGCCTCACTGCCTTGACCTTACGAGTATCAGGAACATGGCTACTAGCAGACGAAAGTTTTAGATGCTCCGAATACATGTCAACTTTCAACGATTAAAACGAGAAGAAGTGTTAAAGATTGGATGTAATGTATTTACTTTGAGAGCATAATTGAGACTTCTGTAGTCAACGAGGCAAAAGCTTTGATGTTTGATTTGCAATAACCTGTATAAAATGGACAAAGCAACCTTTAATACTGTTGTTTTTTTCAAATCGATTTTCAATGTAACATAACAACAACAAAAATAGGCATAATTAGTAGCCTGATCTGTAAAAAGTACCGCGACAACTTAAAGTTATTACATTGTGTTTTGGGACAGTGGTGGTAATTGAGAAACCGTTTTCTTTCCGATCCAATTAAGACAATGCCATCATAATTAATATTAACTAGGCGTCATATTTACAGTTAATTAATGTTTTCCTGACTTTATGTATTAAATAAAATTAAAGTTTAGCACCTTAGACATAAGCAATAGTTTTAAAGCTTAGTATTAAACAAAAAAAGAAGCATGAATGGGAATTTAGTTCATTAATTTTTTAAATTTAGAATAGGAAATTGTTTTCAATTACTACTAAATGTAAGAAATTTATTGAATACTATTTTCATCAGTTCCTTTTTTCTAAACTAAATACCTACAGTCTATTTCATTTTTTTTTTAGAAAAACGTTAAATTGGATGAGTTGTTTTTAACTCTTTCTCTCCATAATTATTTTCCTCGTTTCGATAATATTGTTCATTATGTTCATTTGTATTTCACTGTCCTGTTATGATTAAACTTCAATAGCTTTGTTGTTTGTTAACAGAAAATGTTAAGATTGGTATTGAATTGTATGAAAATGCATGCTCCTTTTACACAACACAAGTTAAAGTTTATAAATACAAAATCAATTTAGTTTAATGGAGGTCAAATCAAAGTTGGCATACTCTATTAGGAGAGAAAGGGTTAAGCTATATATTTTTATACAATATTTTATTGATATTAAACAACGCAAAAAAAAGCATATCAAATGCAAATCCTGAAATCTAATTAATTTGTGCAATATGTTCTTTGTAAACACTTAAAGCTATCATACTTTAATGAAAGTACGGTGACTTATTTAAAAAAAAACAAGACTAAAAATACATTCTTTATTAAACTTACGTGGATGTAATTATCTCCAGAAACTTTATGAGTCTCGGCAATCCTGGGAAAGTTTCACTAGTTCTGAGTCGAACAATACTGACTAGCAGGTATTACACAATCACAGAAGAAAAGAAACAGTGTATTGCTTTGCGGAGTCTAACAGCTTTAGCCTCTGCAGACGACACTGCAGACTCAACTGTTATTACCCGGGACTCGTAGCCTCCTTGGCCGAAGATGAACCAATGATCCCAGGTCCCACTTGGAGTCAAGTTTTATCAATGTTAATCGGGAAAAGCTGGAGTGTAATTATAGAACAGGTGAATACTTTACTATCTTTGTCTCGGCGTCTAAAAAGAGCATCAGAATTTGTAGATTTGTTGCCAAATGAGGGTTTTTTTTGTCAGGTGCCAATATGTATGTGTGTGGCGATTTGCTGGTCAGTTGTTGAGACTGATACAAGAAAGAAGACTAAGAAACTGCCCCCTTCTCTTCTCTCTCGGTATCCAGTCAAGATTGTAGCCAAGGTCACTCGCTGGATGGCTGACCAGTCTCACTGTGTTTGCATTCTCGGATTCAAAGCTTTTAAATCCTCGCTCGCCATTTGCTTTCAGCTTAAAGGCGAGAGACGTCATGATGAGCCAATAAGCAGAGAGAGAGAGGGAGGGATGGAGAGAGAGAGGGATAAAGAAAAAGAAACCAAAGAGAGGAGGGATTATTGTTGACATACGAAGAGCCATTCCTTACGACAACCTGGTTGATAGCTTAACATCGAGCCTCCCAATGAGTATTACACTGCACAGAAGAGGGTACTAGAAGAGTACAGGAGGTTAAGGGCGTGAAATTCCCAATCGCCATACACCTTAGCATCTAATCCCTGCTTCATGGTCATACGCCCTTTTTTTTCCTACTGGCATCTAAATTTGGACATAACCATTTCTTTTTAACTACCTTACGAATCGCCTTCCACTTTAGAGTTTAATTTTAGCTTTGACCTGTTCCAAAAAGGTATCCAACGATCTTTGAGTCAACACCTGTTATACAACAGGTTTCCTCTATTACTACACGCACAAACACACAGAGACACAAACTGACAATTAGGAATGTGCAGATTCTAAAAAAAAGGCAGACGATTTTTGCAACGCGACTTTTTCACGTTTGAGGTTTAATCGTCGAAAAAAAAATTGGGGAGTATTCATGTCAAATTTTAAGCGGTGACAACAGGGGTTGACTTAAGAGTTTAAAATCGACAATGACATTCCTTTGCAATACTGCCAACAAATAGCGTTCTATCTAATAAGCATTCATTAATACATTTCATCATATTTAGTTGGCGGAGGCCACGTCTGCCCATTGAGGGCCAGCCTAACGGGCATTGGCTAAAATACCCAGTCTGACCCTGAGTGACAAACATCGCAATCACAAATGGAGATTTCCATTTTAAAAATGTTATTCGCAGTTATCTAATGTTTATTTACATGTTAGATTTTTAAATTTGATTCTTCAGTGCCAAAAAATAAAAATCCCACGAAAATTATAATGGTATTTTAAAACAGAATAGTTTATCTATGCTTCCGTATTCTGTAAACAGGATACACATAAAAAGCTAGCTGTTTGTGAATTTGCATCCACTTGTTGTACATCTCCATTAGAGAACCTTTTTACAAAGCGTATAGCAACTCACTCCGTCTGTCTGTCTGGTACAAATTGTGTACATGTTATTTCTCCTACTTTCCATTCTCGGATCAAGTTGAAAATTTACATAATTATATATTACCCCTAACAAAGCATAAATCGATTTTAAAAAATAACCAATTAATTAATTGATTAGTGGTTATTGATAAATTTTGTATGACTTAGAAAAAAGGGTGAATTCTGTAAGATTTATTTCCCTTTTTATATAGAAAATAAAATTGTGTGTGTATATATATACACACTTTTAGGGCTTTTTTGTGACGATACGCACCGGTACGGTGTACCGGCACTTTTTTTGAATGTGGGGAAAAAAAATAATTTTCTTGCATTTTAACGTATATTATTAATTTATTAGAAGTTAAAAGTAAGCCAAGCAATCACTGAGTACCGGCACCTAACGCACAGAGTATTGTAACCAATTTTCTAGGAGAAAAAAAAGAACCCAAAATTACTTTCATCATTTGTATAAGCTGTGTACCTAAAGCATAATGTATTGAAATAGTTAACATCAACTAATGGAGGCACCTGCAAAGATAGATTACTATAACAGCCACCGACATTGACTTCGGTTGCATGTTTTGATTAATGCTTGTTTTTTACATTTATATAATTTAATTAGTAATTTTAATTGTAATTTTATATATAAAAAAAACTTTTCTAAAATTATTTTCATTAGTCATTTACATCTCAAGAATCTGTTTCCATATTTTATACTTTTTTTCTTGTTTTCAATTAAGTAATTAAGTTGTTAATTGTAACTTTAAAAAAAAAAGCAGAAAATAAAAGAAACCCAATAAAAAGGCCAGTAGCTCCAAAATGAGACAGAGCCCAACAAAGAGGCAAAGGTCATATGTTACTGTGGCCTAAGTTAAACGAGGGTGTCATATGGCTAGCATCACTGGCGGATTCAGGGGGACGGTAGGGGCGATGGGGGGGCGGACGAATTTTAGTAAAGAAATCATACAATTTGTATACGAATTTATTAGTTATGTTAATACTATAGACTAATTATTTATATTTCAGATTACTTTACCACCCCCTCTAGTATGTTGGCCGATTTGGTGGGATGGGGAGGTGGCGATGGCATCAATCCCGCCCCCCCCCCAACCATAAACGTTCTAGTGTGTGTGTGGGGGGGGGGGTCCAATTTAATTGTAGAAATCACAGCTTGTTTCGGAATCAATTAAATATCTATATAATTAAAACTTGTTATTGATATTTTAACCGATCTTTATATTATGTCTTTCCCCTGTTAGCCGATTGGGTGGGGGGGGGGGGGGGCGCATACATCTACTGCTCTTCCCACCTAAATCCTTTGAGTGGGGGGGGGGAGGGCGTCCTACTTTTATTTAGAAATTATAGTTTGTGAACAAAGTTAGTTAAATTACTACATAATTTTTATATTATGTCGCTACACTTCTGGTATCTTAGCCGATTCGGTGAGGTTGGGGGGGGGGGGAGGCGATTGCTTGTACTGCCCTCCCCACTCTAGCCCTCTGAGTGGGGGGGTCCTATTTTTGAGAAATCATAGTTTTTGAACAAAATTAGTTGAATATCTATATAATATAAGGTACATATTGATGTTTTAGCCCATTTGTATATTACGCCGTACACAGACTCTATCTCAAATTTTAACATTAGTAAATATAACATGAAAAAGTGTTGTACCAGGTGATAGGGGCGATACATGCAATAGCCTTCCGCCCATCGGACAAACCAATACTTTTTTCTTTTTGTATTTTACTTGAGAAACAAAATTTAAAAAATATGTCACTAATATAATTTATTTATGCTATAAATTAAATTCTTATATCGAGTCGCCCCACTCCCTATTCTTAAATGCTAAATTGCAATCATTAGCAGAAATTATAAAAAGGAGCAAGGCTTAACGTTTTCACTCTACCACCCTCTATTCTTTCCAGGCGAAAACATGACGTTTTAAAACAGAATAGTCAAATATGGCGACAGAGTTTATGTAATTGCACACGAATTTATCTTAGTTATTTTACGAAAGACTTTGTTTTGGAAAATTTAGAATTCATACCAAATTTTTCATTATAAGAGTAACAATTGAGATAAGTTTTGAAGCCAAATAATATTTTCCTAGTCACTTTTTTTTTAATCTTTACTCAAACAGATTTTTTTTAATTGTATAAAAATTTTGAGACGATAACTCACAATATATAATTGAATCCTAAATATGCAAAAAAAATAATAATAAATAAAAAATAGAGTAGAATCTAACTGGCCCACTTAATTTCTCCTCACACTTCCGAATTTATTTTTTTTTCCTTTGTTTAGAGCCTTGAATTATAATTCTGTAACAAAACAAAGTTACAAACATGCCTATTGAACGAAATGTATCACGTACAAATGAGCTTTTTAAAAAAATATTATTTTTCCAATTTTTTTTTTTACGGCGGCGATCCTCAAAGTCTTAATCTAAATCTGTGGGGTATCTTATCTTTTCAAGGAGCAAATCGGTTGTATTTGCAATGTAGTAAGGGCCTGTAAATTCATATTAGAATATTTTTCAAGTAAAACATTATTCAAAAGGTTTTTTATTAAGATGAATAATGAGCTGTAGATGTTTCTGCAGTGAAGAATGCAAGAAAACGTTTTTGGCGTCTGGTTAGGGACACTGGGAGAGCTTACAGCGCTCCCCCCAGATACCCTGTCAAGAGAAAGGCCTCAACATGGCTTTTATTTCGCCAAAGGTTGAGAAACACTGCTTTTTTTTTATCTATATAGATATAGATATAGATAGATAGATAGATAGATAGATAGATAGATAGATAGATAGATAGATAGATAGATAGATAGATAGATAGATAGATAGATAGATAGATAGATAGATAGATAGATAGATAGATAGATATTTATATTTTATTTTTATATTTTTAGATATATATGCTGTACGCGACTTTATACTTAGGGTTAGGGTTTATTGGGCGTTAGGTTTAGGGTTTGCAAAAAAATCGCCCCCCCCCCCACACTCCAATGTTCTGGATCCGCTTGTGGCTAGCACAGAGACCAATCGCCTTTATTTTTCCCCAACTATGTCAGGCACCCTTTGGAGATGGGTGGACTCAGAACAAATGACCACACCATTTTTGTCCGTACAATTTTGCTGATGACCTCATGGGATGACTGTATGCTTTAAGATGTTTTCTATGTCAGTGAAGTTGTTTATTTATTTGTTTCTGTGAACTTGGAATGTTTTTGTCTTTTTTTTTTTTAGATCATTTGACAGAAAATGTTTAAAGGGAAATAATCTGTTATAAAAGCTTTAATGTAATTATTGAGTTGACTCTCTTTGTTACACATTTTAACTAGGAATTGTTTGTAATTCCTTTTAGTCTGGTCGGTGTGGTGTATAATAGTGTATATATATAGAAGTTTATTATGCTTCCTTGTTGGAGGGTTGGAACAACAATGTTCATATATCCCCTGATAAAAGATTTATGTTAAACACATTTGACAATGTCATAAGTGGCGAATTCAAAGAGCGTATATAGTAGCTCTAAATGAAAGTAAAACAAGTGGCGAATTAAAAGAGCGTATATCGTAGATCTAAATGAAAGTAAAATGTTTTTAAAAAAAGTAAAGTTCCCATTTCAGACC
The DNA here is from genome assembly GCF_947242115.1 of Biomphalaria glabrata. NCBI lineage: Eukaryota > Metazoa > Mollusca > Gastropoda > Planorbidae > Biomphalaria > Biomphalaria glabrata. The sequence continues at coordinate 39,019,147 of NC_074719.1, read as the reverse complement.
TTGTGGTCTATAGGGCAGATGATGTTAAAGATTATCTGTTGCTGTGGCCCACGGTTAACGAGGGTGTTGTGTGGCCAGCACAACGACCAACCGCCTTTACTTTTCCCCAACTAATGTCAGGTACCCATTAGAGCTCAGAGGTTGGACTCAGAGGCGCCCAAAGATCACGAAATTAAAAATCTCAGTCATCACCAGGATTCGAACCCGGGACCCCCCGGTTCGGAAGCCAAGCGCTTTACCGCTCATCCACCGCGCCTCCAAAATGTAAGTGTTTCGTTGTTGTAATTCCATCTTGGATCTCTCTCAACTGTCCCTAGACTTTCATCGTAAGGATGCTGTGACAGCTCGTGTTTTCAAATCTCTCCATTCCTCTCGGTTAGCAGCTGTTCTTAGTAGCATATCAAGAGATAGGCCAGTCCGTTCCTTTTTTTACAAAGCTTATGCATACTCACTCTGTCTGCCTTGTAAAAAGTTTGCACACGTTATATCTCCAACAACCAATCTGAAATTTTGCACAATTATTTCTTTTACCTTACAAAACAAGAATCAATTTAACTATTATTAATTTATTATTTTGCTGGATATCGAACAAGGAAAAGAAATCGTACTTGACTGATGTGGTGATATACGTTGAATTAGTACCCTTTATAGATCGCTGCTTTAAAGTTTGAAACTAACAATAGATAACTATAAAGCCATCTATTTGCATAAGCTCTTCACTAGCAGAGTGGTTACTACGTCAGTTTGAGGAGACTTGAACCTAGAGTTCAAATTCAAATATTTTTGTTATATTTTTCTTGTTTCCAAACTTATATACACTCACTCTGTCTGTCTGCGAAAAAGTTTGTTCATGTTATTTCTCCCACACCCAATCGTGGATAAAGTTTTGCACCATTATATCTTGTACGTGACAAAATAACAAAATCATTTTTAAAAAAAGTTATCCATTTAGTCAACTTACTATTTTTTATCAATTATTTCGTTTGTTATTGAACAAGGGAAAGAAATTGGACTTAACTGATGTGTTGGTATAAGATGAATTGGTCTCCTTGAGGAAGCTTGAGTCTTCAAGTTCGAATTCAAGTCGTACAACTTTTTTTAATGCATTTAAAAAGCGATCACGGCAACATTTATACAGATACCCCCTTCTTGCACCACCACCACCCCCTTTGCCCAACTGAAATTGCGCTAAACAAAAACAATTGGTAAAAATATTTCTAATCGCACAGATGTATTATCGTTTTTTCTACATCTATTACACATTTAATTACATGACTGATTCATTCTTTTTGATATAATTACACTTAATATAAGATTTTTAAAAAAAAAATTATATGTTTTCCTGTTTTACATTGACTAGTCACCTTTTGTTCGGACACGGACACTCATTTCTTTATTCTTCCGCTTGATGAAAACTAAATATTTTTTTTTATATTGCTCTTTTTTTTTAATATATTTTTTTTTAGTGATTGCTGTTTTTCTTTAATCAAGATATTTTACAAAGTATACACTTCCCCCCCCCCTCTCCCTTCTCTCATTACTTTTAATTGTGTCTAATATATGATATCTTCATTTGTAACAGAAATCTCTCCTACTGCTTACTTCTAAGACAGTTTTAGAACCGCTGACTGGAAGAAGAACAACGGTGCCAACAGAACGTAAATAATCAATGCAGTTGCACTTTGTATTCTCAGCTGTATAGTTGTTGTTGCTTTTTTTTTTTTTTTAATGAATAACATCACATGTCAGTCACGTGATTTTCAGTAAAGATAAAAAGATCTGCATGTCACTGTGGACATAACATAGGATACAATTCAGATTTCATTGGGTCACCACCAGACGACTAGAGAAGTGTCTAATAGTACATCAACAGAGACACGTCAGGACAGATTGACTTTACGGTTTACTAGCTTCCTGGAAATGGAACGCGTAGAGACGTAAAAGACTGCAAAGTGAGGTCTGGTAAGTTTTTCTAATTATAATAAGACTTGTCTTCGAGTCCGAAGATTAATGAGGAATGCAGTATTTCTCTTGGCTGCGCAGACCCAGCTGTGACCTATATATTTTACCACATAACAAGCATAACAATTGTCGCCGGTAGTCGATTTAGATTTTCTTTTCGCAGTCTACGTCTGTGCTCGGTAGCGGATTTTCTTTTGGACTCAAATGTGTACCCCGCGGTCTTTGTAAGTGATATCCAGCTGTCTCGTTTGGAAGCCGCATGCTATCAACCATACATTCAAACTGATCTAACTCTTCATTCTCTATGGAATCCTGTTTGCCAGGTTTTGTATCATTTATGTGCCGTTCTTTCAGACTGACATTCTTAAAAGTTCGCAAACATTTACTGTTTATTGTTGTTGTTGTTGGACCATACAGTATATTCAGATTTTCTATAAACAAACATAGATAAAGAAATAAATATTTTTATTCAAATTTAATTCAGCTAGATTTTATACCGTATCCAATCATTTGTGTAAAGAAACATATATTTTCTTATTACAGCACAGTTGTATTTATTTGAGAATAAAAAGATACAATTTTAAGTTATGATTATCTATGTTTGCATTCAGAATTTCAGAATTGCGTGACTATTTGTCATTTATATTTAAAGGCGCGTTTCTTATTCCATGTTCTAGGACAAAATCGTACAAGTACTTTTTCTTCCCTAGTGCATTTAGAGCATATAGTTTGTCCATCGTGGTTCGATGATGACCACTTTGTCATCCAGGGGGCTGAGGGCTTTGCACTGGAGTTTTATGCCTCCTCATGTGGCTAGTGAGACCTATGTGAGCCCGGAAATTAGAGCATAGAATGGCATTAGCATTAGTTGTATGAGGGCGTAGGAGGATGCTAGTAGTTCGAATCTTGGCATTTCTGGGCTGAAAACAAAATAATAAAATAAATAACAAAATAAAAGGGGGAGATTTCATTTGGGGGGGGGGGGGGTTAAACCCCAACTCCACCCCCTGGCTACGCCCATGATATATATATATATATATATATAATATAATATATAAAATATTGTTTTTGCACAATTTAAAAGTAGTAATTCAATCTAAATAAAAGTTGAAATAGAATGTATAACCTCAATCTTAAGATACGTTTATATCACTTGATTAAACCTAACATATACTAGAGTAAACTGGCCAAATGGGGGTTGTTGAAATACGGACAGTCTTATAGAAAGTTTGAAAAAACAAGGGTGGGGGTGGGGTACTTCTAAAGTATTATGTGATCATTTGCAGGATGTAATCAGAAATAAACTCTATTATATAGCCTTGGAACAAATCAAAGGGAGAAACCGATGGGTAAGGCTATCACGATGTTGGTCTACAAATCACTCTTAAACTGGAAGCTCTCTTCACAAAATAATAAATATCCCTACACCCATTCTAAACCTTAAAAACTTTAAATAATAAATGATGAGTGGATGAAACAAAAGGACAATGAACATATAGAAATTCAAACAGAATAAATCGTAACAGTAGTCACTACTAATCATATCATCCGCACGTGTATACGACATACAGGTACACACACACACACAAACATTCAGAATTATTACTATTGGACCTAGACTCTATACACACACACATACCTGTAATTTTACGCAAGAATGATTTGCCAGCCCTAAATCTAGATCAGTGGGACTTGATATGATTTACTGTCCGTGTGTTTATTAGTGGTTCTAAAAAGTTACTTAGAGCTGCATAACCACAGGCAGAGGCGGCATAGGCAGTGCGCGGGGCACTGGGCGAATATTGCGCCCTTCCCTCCTAAGGCGCGGGTACTGTGGCGCCTGCCCGACTCGCCACCCACCAAGGCCGCCTATGCACACGGTCATGATATATAATCATAAGTACTTAGGCCTACACATCCACACGATCATAATTCAAATTTAATATGACTAGTTAGCAAGCATTTTTTATACACACCAATACTTACATATTAATACATGCATGACCATACACACCTATTAAACATTCATAAACACATATTATACAAAGACACACAATAAAAATATTAACACGGACATACACATAGTAAACGCCACATGCTGCTCGGCAGTAAGGTATTTATAGACATGCATGTGTATATTAGAACGAGCATAACATTTTTATAATTAACCATTTAACAGGCATTGTTAAGTTTACATAGACATCACATTCTTTTTTACATATTTTATATAGGCTTACATATTTACAGACAATAGGACTACATTATTACTAATTACGTGATTCAATGTTTTAAAACTTTATTTTTCTTCTTCTTTCTTTTCATAAACAGAAAAACTCCCTTCAACTCCCCTTCTCTTACATTTGCAATAGTATGCAAATAGCATGTGTATATTAGAACGAGCATAACATTTTTATAATTAACCATTTAACAGGCATTGTTAAGTTTACATAGACATCACATTCTTTTTTACATATTTTATATAGGCTTACATATTTACAGACAATAGGACTACATTATTACTAATTACGTGATTCAATGTTTTAAAACTTTATTTTTCTTCTTCTTTCTTTTCATAAACAGAAAAACTCCCTTCAACTCCCCTTCTCTTACATTCGAAATATTACTTCCCTTTTTTTTTTTTTAACTTCGTGTTTACATGTGTTCCCACTACGTAGATTCTACTATCAGATACTATGACTCAGCAGACTTTAGCGGTACGCATTTTATTGTAGTCCCGTCAAATCAAATAGTTGACCTACTGCACTAGCCTATATAGTGAAAAAAAAATAATTTAAAATGGTTTCCTAATCTTTAATCTGAGAAACAGTCTTAACTAGTTAATAAAAAAAAATAGTGCAAAATGCGCATGCGTGCATCAATAAAGTATACATATGAGAGAATAAACAATCCATTGCATTTTACAGTAAAAAGATAACATTTTATTATTAGCAGTTTTCTTATCTGCTATTATCATTTTAATGTATTATTACTATATTTAGGCCTTCTGGGTTGTCTAAATCCAAGAAACATTGTATGTTGCTTCTATATGTCCTGGTTTTATATGTTTTATATGCTGGTTTTGTATTTTGTTTTTTAAATAATTTTTTCCAAAGGCTCTAGTTGTTAACTTTTCTAATCTTATCTTATATAATACAAACGTTAGTTCAAAAAAGAAGATGATTACGTCCAAGGCCGCCGCTACCTATTGTGCGGCCAAAGCATTATTCCAAGGTTACCCTTTTTAACTTTTAGTTTAATAAACAAAATTACTTGAGTATTGAAGTATTTTATATAAATTCTAATTATTCTAATAGTATCCTTTGAAAACTTTTTAAAAAAAACGATATTCGTATATAAACAGTTTTTTTGGGAAACTATAACAAAACAATATAGTGCAGCGAGAGGAATTCCCAGGGGAGGTTATACATAGGCGCCTATTCATTTCTGGCCTAAAATTTTCGCATGTTGTTAGTAATATTTGTTTTGTGTTGAATAGCCCGCCCGGAATCATATGCCTTGCCGACTTGAGCGGAAAGCAACCGCATCTTCAATTCTATCTCCAGGAAGAACTTTTTACGACGCTTAAACATTATGTATGCACACTATTTTGGAAAAAAAAAAAAAAAAAAAAAAACGGACTCGTTTTAATGAATTCTCATGACGTAAATTTGGATTCTATACATAGTGTTCAATTAATATAAATGAAAAACAAAATTATTTTTTTTAAACTAAGATTCTTTTCTTTTTCATTACATTGACCTCACGATGGGAGCCTATATTGCTCCTATAGGTCCCCAGATTCTAAAGGGGGCTTCAATGAACATTTTGCCACCCGGTAATGTTTGAGAAACACTGCCGTACTGTGTTTTTTTTTTTCTCAAGTCATTGTGTAAATGACTTTTACTTGGAATATTTATTTTGTATTAATCTCAAGAAAAATATTCAGCGCTGAGTTTCTTCAATTTGTAGGCCAACCAGTGGTGTGTTGGATCAATGTGTAGGCACCTCTGAATCCGCGTATGTCAGATGATTGTGTCTCTCCAAAATACAATCGCGAGAATCATTATCAAACTTTACTTAACGTTGGAAAAGTTTCACCGTCTATGGCTTTTGTGTTTCGAGTCTTTTTTTGTATTCGGATTATACTTTAACTTACGCTAACACAAGACAAACAAGTTAACAGTCTACTTCCAGACCATATAACACAATTGAGCAGTCAAGTGTTAATCGGTGTTGTGTTGTACAGTGTTCAGCTCAGTCTTAATGACCTTTTTTAAAAAAATGGGGTGTTGGGGGGGGGGGGGGGTTAGGGCGTCATTTTTAAATTTCGCACGCAGGCGGCCACAACCCTCGCGTCGGCCCTGATTACGTCCTACGCGTCATTTATTCTGTTATGCATATTAACCAATGACTTAAATTCTGCAAGTCAATGGTTTTCCTGGCTAGGTCAGGCAACACATTCCATGCTCTAATAGCACTAGGGAAGAAGGAGTACTTGTTCAAATTTGTCCTAGCATATTTCGTTGAGAATATGTGAAAATGTGTGATGAGTTAAAAGACGAACACATAAAAAGACCATCTGTAATCCACGAGAACCTTTCCTGTTACATTGCTGTGTTAGTCAATAGGTTGATCATGTGACTAGGTCATGATGCAATAAGTCTGTTGCTATCGATGATACAAACTTATTACTAACTGATTGGGTACCCCATAGGCTTTTGTCGTGATATCACGCATAACAATATATAAACCAAAATATATGTAGACATATTTTATGCTAATTCCTCAAACTCATCATATATTAAGCATATGCCACCAAATAAAAAAAAACAGCAAAAATGGCTGAACCTGTACATATGTAGATCCTATTAATGGTTGTTGAAGGCCCCAACTCCACGTGTCGAGCTGCTATGTCAAGGTCAAAGAAAAACATCTTCAATCTGCTTCGATTCGATATAGACTATAGTTTTGTTTTTTTTTTAAGGTAGTAGAATAAACATGAATGCGTCCATGATAAAAAAACAACAACATGATTTTTGTTTGAAAACTAGAAAATAAGTTATTTTGGTTGGTTGGATATTGCTTGAACTTAAATTAGACACTCGATCTTATAAATATTTTACTTTAGAGCTTCTCTAAGCAAATCATGACTTTACATAGGCTATATATACACATGTCTCTTTTGAAATCTTATCTTATATAATACAGACGTTACTTCAAAAAAGAAGCTGATTACGTCCTACGCGTCATGCATTCAGTCATGCATATTAACCAATGACATAAATTCTGCCAAGTCACTGGTTTTCCTGTATAGCTCAGGCTCCATGCTCTAGTAGCACTAGGGAAAAAGGAGCATTTCTCTAGATCAGGGGTTCTCAACCTGTGGGTCGTGACTCACTTGGGGGTCGACTGACGATTTGCCAGGGGTCGCCAAAGACCATTGAAAAAATGGATTGTTATTGTCTATTGTCTGTGTGTGCGGGGGGGGGGGGGTCGCGGCTAAGTGGGGTATTGTAAAAAGGGGTCGCCGAGCATAAAAGGTTGAGAACCGCTGGTCTAGATCAATAATTCATTTTTTCCACTTTTAATTACGACGTAGAAGTCGTATATAGATTTAAATTTTTTCTTCCAGAAACGAGTCGCATTAATTGTATTACAATTTGTAAGCTCCTCAGTTGGCAACACTGCACTGGTTTTGTGTAATGTTTATATTTAGTTACCTTTGACCCCTAAAAGGTTAAAAACCAACAGCAACAGTTGTGAACCATGAGTTGGTTCTTTCTCCGGGGTGCACAATAAAACGCTTGGAATTCCAAACTCATATTATTCATTGATTAGATATGGATTCGTGTTGTTCTTTTCTGTACCCCCTTTTCGAATACTAAATTAAAGTGAGTAATATATAGATCTATATCTATACTCTAGAGACCTAGATTCTAGACAATCTAGATCTAGATCTATATTTTTGTTCTATGACCCATATAGATATCTAAATGAACACTTGAACTTGAATGAATTATTTCATATTTGATTACGATTTTACTGATTTAAATTTAGTAGACTCTAGGTTAATTTTGTCATTTTTAGAATCTCTAGATCTAGTTCTAGTAACACTCTACTTAATCTCTAGACAATCTAGTTCAACTCTAACTTAGATCTAGGCAATCTAGGCTTAGACTAATATAATCTAGAAATCTAGATCTAGACCTAGTAGACTCAGTCTGAGTCTTAGTCTTAGACTGTAGAATCTAGAGTCTTATTTATTACTTATTAGTGATTTTAGATTTAGAATCTAGATCTACCTAGATTGTCTAGTCAGTCTAGAATAGATCTATTCTATTTAGCCTCCGGCCTAGACCTAGACAATGATACGGTCACAATGAATCTGCTAACTCAACTCTTAGATCTAGATTCTAGATATCTAGATGTAGGCTTAGACTAATCTTAAATCTAGATATTATTTTTATGATATAGACATAGGACATAGATTCTAAAGTCTAAGTCTAGATTCTAATCTAGATCTAGTCCGAGTTGTTGGTTTCCAAGGCTGATTCAGGCAACACATTCCATCTGGCATCTTATGCTCTTAAGTCTTATAAGCTACTATACTCTATAGTGACTTACTTACTTTAGCCAGTATAGGGGAAGACACAGAGTCATAGATCTAGTAAATCACAAGGGAAGAGGGCTGCATGTCTTGTGCAATTATATAATTTTAATAATTTTATGGAAGAATGAACAGTTTTATAAGTTAAATTAGTCCTAAAGTAGGTCCTATAGTCACTAGTGCTAGCATATGGACCTAATAAGATATTTGACTTGAGATATCAGTTAGGGACTAAGAAACATATATTATACCTTTATCTTTTGTGTCTTTCTAAGTATATTTTATAAGGTTTTGTTCTTTAACATTATGAATAATGATTAAGTGTTTTTCTAATTTACTTTTTAACATCTTTAGCCACTTTAGGACAGAAGATTATTACTTTTCTCTAGAGCAGGGATGGCCAATCTAACTATGGCACATTCTCCAAAAGTGGCGCATTGAACAATTACAAGTGGTGCATTTCACCCTGTAAAAAAATCAAGAAAGAGCTTGCCTGTCTGCAGAAAATGATAAAAACTGATTTCTAGAAAAACAAAAATTCAACATAAAATTTAATTGTCTAGCTTTAACTATGCCCAAATCAGCCGGCGTGTTTTATAACTATTTCGACCATAAATTGTTGGTTTACTGATGTAGAGACATCACTTTATTGTTATCTAGCTAAGCTTTTAGTTTTTATAGGAATTGATCATTTCTACATTTTTTGAAAAAACAAAAACTAGTGATTAAATTTATAAATGCAAACTAAATTGTTAAAAAAGACAGACTTAGTATCTTGTTTATTTTTTGGTAAATCACCTACTACACAACACACTGACATGTACAAATATGTACTAATTACCTTACTTTAAAGGGCGGAAACTTGTAAAATTTAAAGTGGCGCATCTGAATTAGAAGTCAAAAAAATTGGCGTACGGAAGAAAAAGGTTGTCCACCCCTGCTTTAGAGGATATGTTGACAATCTAGAAATTAAACTTTCTTTTGCTTTTATCACCCCTAGCTAAAGGAAAAAAAAAATTAGAAATCATGTATAATCCTTAAGAAACGATGTATAATCCGTCTCTTGCTGGCATAGCGTTTCAAACCTCACTTCTCAGGAATAATTACTTCATTCTGATTTATGGTTTATCTTAAGTAAGGTAACACTATTGCAGACTCATGGGCCCACTTGGGCTAACTGAACAGGCTGTAAGATTCCATAGTGCCCTGGCTATAATTCAAAAAACAGAAATGGAAAAGTGGTTTGAGTGCTGAACAAGTCCCAAAAAGCCAGTGGAGTCTGGGAGCGCATGAGGCACCCTGACCACACTTCCCTGTGGTGGAGGCTGTCCAGGCCTGAGCAAGCTATTATAGCACAGTGCAGGACAGGCCTCTGTCCTGTTGGTTCATATTTCTCACGCCTATCCAAATTTTGATTCACGGTGCCCCCGCTGCAGGGAAGAAGAGGAAACCATGCCTCATATTCTGTTTGACTGCCCCAGACTTGCTGATCTCTGCCTCAACAGGTCTGGGAAACCAAAAAATTCTCGACCTGTATGGTGACATATATGCACTACGCAAGACAGCAGGGTTTCTGTCCAGGGCTTTTGCAAGAGAAGATTTGAGCCTCTCAAGCCCTCACTCAAATGGAGTTTGATGATGATGATGAAGTAAGGTAGTGAATTTGAGATTTGTTTGCAGTTTTAATCATTTTATCATGTGCTATCCATTCAAAATGGACAAATTCTTTATCATGAAAGTGTGAACTTCTTCTTCTTAAACTGTCAGGTAGAGTTGAGCCTTTGGCTCTTGGAACTTTAGCAAACGCCAGCAAAAGTGAACAAGAGATCCCTCTCACCGGCCTGTATGAAAAACAGTGTGCACTGTTTTGTCTGGCCGGTGGGTCAGACTCGTGGCAAAAGGCAGCGTATAGATCTACTAAGACCCCCGCCATTTTTCTTTTCTAAACCAGGCTAACCGTGCGGGACATTTATTATGTAATGGCCCCTTGAGGAACGGCGCCTGGATTGTGACAAGGTTGTGGGAGCTTTTTTACAACTCCGCGCGGTGCAATGAGGATGCTCTTGCACCCCCTTAGGCACTCCCATGGGAGTCCTGTTTTGCTACCCTTTAGCCTAATCCTTTCCTACGATCGTTTCCACCCGGATGCCTCTATGAGGCAGGATAGCATGCCCGGGGAAAGTGTGAACAAGAATCACAAAAAGCATTTATCATCAAGCAATATTGTTTACTCTCTTGCATGTCAAAGCACATGTCTGATATGACTCTATATCTCTCGCTTTTTTTCTTTTCACAGGTAATGGCTGTTAACACCATATCATCTTCTTTGTTGCTATTGCAACCAATGAAAACATTAAGCAAGCACACTGCAAGAACTTTACAACGTCATTGTAAATTAAAAACATCAGCCAGGAAGTGTCTGTTTTCAACCAGTGCATGGAACCCCCAAGATGCCTGCCCATTGGAACAAGTAAATTATTTTTCTGACTTTTAATTGCATTAAAATAAAATAGTATTTTACTTTGTCAATTATGTAGCTTGTTTTTATAAATTTAGTTCTGATTTAAAGCCATTTTTATTTTTAAATGTTTAAATATTTATTTAAATTTGTGCGCCCTTAATTTTAGTTGTATGATCATTAAACATTTGGTTGATTATATGGGGGTTTTCTTGAGAATTCAGTAAATTTGCATTCTATGTGATTTTTTTTTTTCATGTATAATTTTTCTGTTAATGTTTGTTTGTTTCACATCTTTCTGATGTAACTTCATTTTGAAGATAATTACATCCTAGCCCAAACCTCCCAGCAGGCAGGGTTTTTAACCTGGGACTATTGAGAGCACTGAAAGACAGTCCAGAGTGCATTCCATGTGACCAGGCATATATCATCATATACCTATGATACTGTGGAAACTGATATTTAGAATTGTTAATTTTTTTAAATGTAACAGTAAGTATTATTTGTTCCTTTGCTTTTGTTGTTCTAATGGATTTAACTTTTTAATAGGTTCCAACTCCTCCAAAGGAATCATTATTTGGGGATTCAGGACCCGCAGATGTTCAATTCAAAGGTCTAGAAACCAGTTTTCCTTGTGTAAGCAGAATGTATGTATTCTTTCAGCATCAAATTTCAGTTTAAAAATAGCATGTCTTTTTCTGTGTCATTTGCAGTAAAATAAAAATTTAAAAAAATAAAGAAATCTTTCTACATACAACATCAAGTTATAAAATTAGCAAAGAAAAAAAAAATTTCTAAATCACTTAAATATCTTTTAAATCTAATTTTACTGTTTAAAGAAAAATAGTTCTCAAATTGTCTTATGTATTATAAAACATAAATTGGCTATGCTAGAAATCAAATGGGTTGCCAAAATCGTTTCATAGAAAAATGGATTGTCTGCTACAAAACTATCCATTAAAAGAAATGATTGCACGCTAATAATGGCTGCTTTTGAAAGTTCTGATCTAACTATAATGACATCATGATATCTGTGTTGATATACAAAACAAAACATGCTTTATTTAACTAAAAAAACAACAACAAATGTAAATTCTGCTAAACCACTGTCACATAAATGTAGACATTTTGTCCCAATTAAGGAGCTGACATGATTACACCACAAGCATATAAAAAAATATAAAAAAAAACAAACAATGGTTACATAATGGAAAGAATTGATAAAATCAGGACCATATATCTTAACTCTTTCAGTGTGAATTTTTTTGATCGAAAAAAATTGAGTTTTCCGGAACAAACACAAATTTTCAAAGGGGGTGGAGTTACTAAAACAACTATAACTTTTTTATTTTATTCAATAATCTAACATATTTGATTTTATTTTGAAGGAAATGAATGGGCTACAAAAGTATAGTAAATCAAATAAATTATTCAAACAAACATTTTTTTCATTAATTTTAAACTGAGTACGGAAAAAGAAAATGTTTTCAAATGCATTAAAAAATCGATATATTGGGGATAGCATTTTGTTTTGTCCCGTCAACAAGTGTGCCGCTTTTGAATGACATTGTTGGCATTCCAGATGAGGAAGTGCTCCATACAGTTTTTTTGTTCTGTGTCCATAAGGATGTTCTCTAATTGTTTGGTCCTCTCGATAAAATGTGCAGCTTTTGTCTAGGTTTTAAGCTTCCAGATCATTCTGTTGTGACCTGTATTAAGGCAAAAATTCTATGTTGATAATGTCAGAAAAGCTGTAATATACATCAATATTTAGCTGCAATGATAAATTCTATGTATTTACTCAGTAAACAACAAGAATTATCCACAAGTTGAAATGCTAAAACTTCAATTAAATGAATTACACAAGTAACCACATAAGTTAGAATCACTGTATTGAAATGACAAAGTTAGATTTGTTGAACCAAACCAGAATTAAACAATCAATTACATTTATCTCCTCTGACACTAGGGTTATATATATATATGCAGTGCTTTTTTCTGTCAAAAAATAGGTGCTGGTACTCAGTAATGGATTGCCTAACTTATAACTACTAATAAATTAATAATAAATGTTAAATTACAAGAAAAGTAATATTTTTTCCCCACATTGAAAAAGGTGCATGTGCACCGTACTAGTGGATACCGTCACAAAGCACTGTATATATGTAAACAAAAATCAAGTGTATACACTTGTCTTTCATAGATGAGAATGATATTCAACAATTTATTTTCTTTGATATGATGCAAATACATAAAATAAAATAAAACAGTTTGTGCATGCCTAGTTTATTTTTTAAATTAAATGTTTCACTTTCAAAAAAAATCTGTTGTATTAGGTTTAAAATATCGTGATGCTGGATTTTCAATATCTTTTCTAGTTTTTAATTTAAATGAGATGGATGGAAAGACAGACCACACAAATGTAATAGTGGTTATTCCCCATTCAGGGGCCATTTAATGAATGTTAAATGGACATTGAAGTGGGCTCTATTTTAGTATAAGAACAGGTTAAGATTGGTATTGACTTAAATTTGTATCATCATTTTTGTTTTATATAATTGTAACAGCAAAAGCACTGGGCCAGAGCCTGAATATGACAAAGTGACCAAAGGCTACAAGCTGTTCACCACCAACAAAGCCTTCCCCATGAAGCTGAACAAAGGAGTCCTACCCAAGCTGGATATAGCTTACGAGACCTGGGGGACGCTGAACAATGACAAAAGTAACGCTGTGTTGGTGCTGGCTGGTCTTTCGGCTAGTTCTCATGCGAGGAGCTCAGTAGTGAGTTGAAAAAAAAAATGTATATGTATAAATATATAGTTAGACTTTCAGGATAACATACTAAAATCTTATAACATTTTCCTTTGTCATATTATTTTTATATATTTCAATGACAGGATAACATGAAGCCAGGATGGTGGGAGAGGTTTATAGGACCTGGTTGTGCTGTGGATACTAGCAAATTTTTCGTGATTTGTCCCAATAACTTAGGAGGATGTTATGGCAGTTCGTAAGTGTTGATGTTGATTCCCTACACATCCTAGATATACATCGTAATGTCCACATTTTCAATGATGGTCAAATTTGAGTAAAAATCATCTACAGCTTGTAGATCTTAAATGTTGTTCTTTTACAGAGTAATATCATGTACCATTCATTATAATTATAGATTATTGTTATAGATAATTTGGATGCAAGGGTAATCATTATGTTAAATTTTAAAAACTGTTTTTGTTGTTCTTGATGCCCAAAATTGCTTTTACTTATTTTTGATTTTATAAATTTATTCCAGTGGGCCTTCTTCAGTTAATGTTCTAACTGATAAGGTATGTATTGAGAAACTTCATACATATATATTTTTAAGTATTTGCTAGCAGATGCATCGTAGTAGCTTACATTAGGAGCAAATGTTTAAAATTATATGTTAAAATGTTTTTAAAAATCTAAATGTTTATCAGACTTCTTTCTGAGACTAATATATATGCATTTTATCTACAAGTATATTTGTTATTACATATAAATATTAATTACTTTTTTATAATTTCTCTTTCTGTTTTTAAGCCTTATGGGACCACATTCCCAATCATTGGGATCGAAGATATGACAAATGCCATATTTCTTCTCTTGGACCATCTGGAGATAGACAAGCTACACGGTTCGGTGGGCTCATCCCTCGGAGGAATGTTATCTCTTCAGTCAGCTGTCTCTTACCCTGAGCGCGTAGGCAGGTGAGGGAAATAAAAGCCTGTATCACTATGGACAACTTACTGTTTATGATCGCTGTCTATTTATCCAAGTTTTAGGCCAAGTTCATGTAAAGTTTGTCGGCTAGTTTCACTGACAGTTGTTTTCAACAGAAAATAAAAATAAAAACAAAATTTCATTAAAAAAAAATGGTTAACAAAAAGTTAAAACCAAATGTAGTTATGACTTGAATGTTAACTAGATCTATTGTGACCTGAACTAGTTAGTGTGTATCTCTATGATGACTTGATGCATAAGAGTGAACAATTGGTACTAATATCACCTTCACCTTTCCCTTAGTATGAAATGGTGAAACCTACATTTATATAAGTAAAAACTGAATATTTATTTTTTGTTGTTTTTTTTTGTATTGAAAGAAAATGCATAAGTAGGTATGTATTTCTTATTACTGCAAAAATAGTGGTAAATAAATTTTTTGTCTTGATAGCATAAGTACCATCATGCTTGCAGCATTTTGGGGTTGTCAACCACTCCTTTCAGGCAAAATGGGGCTCCATTCCTTGCATCCATGTCATGGCTTCATACCCTGACAACTGCCATCCTCCTTCATCCTGTGGGAGGTTTGGACTAGGAAGTAAATTATCTTCAACTCTGAAGGAACATCTGAAACCTGTAAAACATTTGACAAACACATTTTTTATAAACAATTAACTGAGGAAAGGTACCTCTTTTGTAGAGTGCCTTTCAAGGCTATTTACTTTTATTCTTGTGCTTATATTTCAATAGGTCTCTAAGATAGTTAAATTTAACTTACGTTCTGTTTCTATTACAGACTAATTATAATATCTTGTGTTGTGTTTCTATTACATACTAATTACAATATCTTCTTGTGTTCTGTTTCTATTACAATCTAATTACAATATCTACTTGTGTTCTGTTTGTATTACAGACTAATTACAATATCTTCTTGTGTTCTGTTTCTATTACAGACTAATTACGATATCTTCTTGTGTTCTGTTTCTATTACAGACTAATTACAATATCTTCTTGTGTTCTGTTTCTATTACAGACTAATTACAATATCTTCTTGTGTTCTGTTTCTATTACAATCTAATTACAATATCTACTTGTGTTCTGTTTCTATTACAGACAAATTACAATATCTTCTTGTGTTCTGTTTCTTTTACAGACTAATTACAATATCTTCTTGTGTTCTGTTTCTATTACAGACTAATTACAATATCTTGTGTTCTGTTTCTATTACAGACTAATTACAATATCTTGTGTTCTGTTTCTATTACAGACTAATTACAATATCTTCTTGTGCCCAGTCTCACCCGTCCTCTATTGCCATGAGATATTTGCAGCGTAAGTGCATCATGAGTGACCCTAACTGGAACAATGGACATTACTACGGCAAGGCTTATCCTAAAATTGGCATGAAACTTGCCAGGTACATGCTGTGTTGTGTTTGTGTTTTTTTCTTTCTTTTTGTTAAAAATTTATCTACTTGATTAGTTGCATCATGGTTCTAGAATAGTTTATTCTACTGTTATTGAGTTTTTGTAGATTTTGTGGTTATTTGTATTTTTTACTTCATGTGACAAGATTTTTCAAATAATGAATTATTGATGCATTGAACATAATTTCTATTTATATTTGGAGTGCATTCAACAAAAAAAAAAACTTAGTTAGAATTAATCTTTACTGCTATAAACTTTATCAGTAAAGCACCTGGCTTCCAAACCGGGGGTCCCGGGTTCGAAAACTGGTGAAGACTGGGCTGCTAAATTTCTGGATTTTTGGTCCTCTCTGAGTCCACCCAGCTCTAAGTCATACATATGCTGAATTATTTATTTATGACAATTTATGAAAGTTTGTATTATTATTAAAAAAAATGTTTATCAAAAGGAAAAAAATGTGCTTTTATATTACTCATTTTTAAAGTTGTAGACACATAAAGCAAACATTTGTATTTTGAATTAAAAAAAAATTTTTTGGTCACAGTTCAGTTTTTAAGGTTACTTCCTCTAGTTAAAATAGAAATTATAAAATTTCTACTATTCCCTTAAACAAATATAGTTAATTTTTTCACTTCACATAGATTTAGTCATTATATTTATCCTCAGGGAGATAGCAACTATAACCTACAGAAGTGGCCCTGAATGGGATGAGAGATTTGGCCGGGGAAGAATTAGTGATGAGCCTCCCTCCCTGTGCCCCACATTCCTGATTGAGGCTTACCTGGAGCACCAGGGAGAAAGCTTCAGTACAAAATATGACCCAAACTCACTTCTTTACATGTCCAAGGTACAATTTAATTTACAAAATTTGAGCTTTATATGAGCTAAGTCTCGTTTTCACTGTTTTATTATCCTGCAAAGAGAGCCTAAAGCTGGATTAAAGAGGTCCCTTTTGGTCATCTATCTAAATTAAAAACATTAATTAAAGTAATTAGCATACAATTAGTGATGGGTGAACACTTCCTGAAAGACATTTGACCAAATGGGGTGGGTTTGGGCAAACGACTGTGTGTACATGCCTGGAGAGGGAATGAGAGTCGGCGTGCATGCATGGTGTCCCACAGAGAAGATTACTTGTTCTCCAACCCTCCTCTTTTTTTTCTGAGCTGCGCTGTCTGTCGCCATGAAAAGTTACGTGGTGTAACTCTAGTCAGACTTGCAGAAACAAAACCATGACTTTTTCCATCTAGAGTTAGAGAGTGGGCATGTGTGCATGTCCCGCATGGTTGGGCGACATAGAGAATTATATATACATATTCTTCTTGTTTGTATTCTAAAGTATAGTTGTTATTTTAATCATTGATCAATTATACTATTTCCTGCTTTCTGCTTAGTTATGTTTTGAGTGATGGTAGGATGCTTTCTCAGTTCTCTCAATACAACAAGCCAGTAAACCTGTTTTAAAATATACTCTTGTTACAAATGTTCACAGGCAATGGATATGTTTGATATAGCTGAAGGATACAACTCATTAGAAGAAGGTTTATCTCGCGTCAAGTGTCCCGTCATGGTCATAGGAGTACAGACAGATGTTCTGTTTCCTATCTGGCAACAGAGAGAGTTGGCCAGCTTATTGCAGCGTGCAGGTTTGAGCTCATTTTGTATTACTGTTGTGGGAAGCGTGATCATGAAGCCAAGTACACTTGAACTTGGCTTGGCTACCTATGAAGAGGGCTTGAGGTTCAACACCTGACTCTGGCAGAGTAGTGTTACTGAGCTCCTAAAGGCAGCACAGAAAACTTTCTCCCAGATACCCCCTCCCCCCACTGGTCCACAAATGAGATTGGACCATAGCGCTCTGAGCATGCTATTAGCATGAAAGTAGCGCTATATAAAAGCTATATTTTTTTTTACTATTACTTGTTTTGCTTTCCATTCTAGAAGCCAAACACAGAATTAGTACTTGTCTCTTAAACTTTGTTTATGTTAACTTATTCTCTCCTAACTGACGATACCAACGTTGATTGGATCCCCATTAAATTTAATTAATTTTAGGTTTGATAAATTTTAATTTGTGTTATATAAACAGAGCATGCATTCTTTCTTCTATAATTATATACCTAATATACCATTTCCTGATAACAAACAAAAAAGTTATTGAAGTTTAATGATAACACATATGAGCAAAATTAATCATTCCATCGGAACGTGGAAAATAATTACGGAGAGAAGGAGTTAATTTTGCTTTAGTATACTTTAGCACTTATTGTTTTAGAGATCAGCTTAAAAAGTTGTTTGTTCTGTTCTTCCACATAAACCCTTACAGGAAATCCACAAGTAACGTTCTATGAGCTAAACTCACTGTACGGCCATGACACATTCTTACTTGATTTGAATGGCGTTGGTGCAGCCATCAAGGTAAATCAAGATATATTATAGGATATTTTTGACTGTTTTATTATCCTTCATTGAAAATTGAATTGCGAGTTAGATATATATTTATGAGTGGTCTGTGGCGTAGCTAGAGTGGTAGGAGGAGGGGGGAGAAATTGAAAATCCCCCCCCCCCCCCGGTCTCCCACGTTAGGGGGGGGCCCCCAAATTATTTTTTTTTACATTAAAAATTAAATATTACGCAAAATTCAGGGGCCCCCAAACAGGTCAAGCCCAACCGGTAGAAAATTCCTAGCTACACTCCTGTGAGTGGTGAGTCTGTCATTTGTTTTTCCCCTTTGTTGAGACAAAATATTACTTTTAGTTGGAATGCCAAATATTTGTGTGGAATTTATGTCCATATGATGAAAGTAAAGTTTTGTAACCGTCATGTTAATGGTATTGATACCCAAAGTATTTAATGTTACCTTTCATCTAAAACATTCAACAAGTGCTTTCATACATCTGCTCCTTCTTCCTTAAACAACATGACCTACATTATGGCAGACTTGAAGAAAATCCAAATCCTTTTTCCTTAGTTCTGCTAGAGGATTCTTGAATCAACCACAGAAACAAAAATCTTATAGTTTAAGTCTCTAATTAATATGCACAACTAGATTAACATTTGTAATATATAAGAAAAGAACCAGTTCCATATAAGATAAAAACCTGTTCAATGCACAACTAGAGTAACATTTTTAATATACAAGATAAGAACCAGTTCTATACAAGATAAGAACCAGTTCTATGCACAACTAGATTAACATTTTTAATATATAAGATAAGAACCAGTTCTATACAAGATAAGAACCAGTTCTATGCACAACTAGATTAACATTTTTAATATATAAGATAAGAACCAGTTCTATACAAGATAAGAACCAGTTCTATATAAGATAAGAACCAGTTCCATGCACAACTAGAGTAACATTTTTAATATATAAGATAAGAACCAGTTCTATACAAGATAAGAACCAGTTCTATATAAGATAAGGACCAGTTCTATGCACAACTAGATTTACATTTGTAATATACAAGATAAGAACCAGGTCTATGCTCTAATGCTGGAATAAACTTCTGTTTCACTGGTCTTGTTAATTAATAATAATTGAAAGATGGTAGACAAATCTTGCGTGGTGCCCCAACTGTCCAATCAGATTAAGGGATAGGTGAAGGTGAACTTGGTGTCCAACAGAAGAGATATATATTTCTGAATAATAAATTTCTATGTTGTGTTGATCAAAACATATATATCTATATGTACAGTCTGGCTTGTCTATGCCAACCCTGTTGAACTTTGATTAAATTTATTAAAATGGTATGTACATGCTGGGGTTCACTCATTTACTGAAATGGTAGGAATGTTGGCTTTTTTTATTACAATACAAAAGTTGGCAGCTTTATGGTGACGTACATCTTTTTTGAATTTCTCATGTCTTTGGTTTAAACTATTTCAAAACTTGCTTTTCTTCTGTATCTTTTGTTTTTCTGCATGTATTATAGTTACTGCCTAGAATATCAACTCTCTATTTGACTTTTTTTATAATTGTTTTCTGCATTATTGGGTTCTACAATTAGTTTAAAATTTACTGAGATTGTGATCAGATTGAAATGGAAAATATGAAAGTTTATAGCACTTAATGGTGATCGCTAAATTTTCATTTTATTCAAAAGGTCCTTAAAAAATACTGTTTAGAAATATTTTACACAGCAAAGCAATTTTATGTTACAATTCATATTATTTCTAAGGTATATTTTTTTTTGTTTAGATGTAATAAAATTTATTTGCTCTGTTGAGTAAAAGAATTAGCTATTGACAAAATGTATATGTTTATATAGTTATTTAATAGAAAAATGAAGACTAAGGTAATTAAAGAGTTCACTCTTTCAATAGGATTTAGAAATAAATTTTGAGATCATTTATTTAAAATTTAAATCAACATCTTTTTAAGGAAAGTTTTGGTCTTGGATTTTGAAAACAAAAATGTATTTGTGATTTATGGTCTGTAAATATGGTATTTGTTTTTTTTTTCTTTTTGATTTTTTTTTTAGGGCTGTCACATTCTCATTTTACTTAATAATATTCTTGTCCATTCTTAGGGTTTCCTTGAAACTGAACAGAGAGAGTCAGGACTTGTTTCTCAAAACAAACGAAGGAACAAAGAGAGGAAATTGTTCTAATAGAGCTTTGGTTCAAAAATATTTCCAATTTTCAACATCATCAATGATCATTTAGCAGGAACTTTGTTTCTAAATTGTGAAGCTCTTTAAGTACATTTCCATTTATTGTTTCCATTTTATGACATTCATGACAAACTAGAGTGTGGACTTTTTAAAAAAAATTGTTTAACATGGAGTATGCCAGGGAAAAACTTTTTTTAATGACTTGTTTCTCATGTTTGTATACTTTATTTTTTTTTTATCTTTGAATGACATGGAACTATGAGAGAGCAAAATAATAAATATATTATTGATTATGATGTGACATGATATTCTTGCCATTTATAATGTTATTAAGTGTTAGTGATAATGTAAATAAAGTCCCTGTGCTGCTGTGTACATTGTATTATGATGCAGCATTAGTCCTTAAAGCTAATCTAATTAAATCATTTTACATTTTAATCTGCTAGATCACCAACTTAATATCGAGGTTCATGTTTCTTTAACTTAGTTATGAACAGTAATTGAGGAATTTAACATATTTTGAGGGTTTTTTTCTTTATTTCAGTGTATTTGGCTTATGAGTCAGTGCAATTTTCTACCTGTTTTGAGTTTAAAATTTTTTTTTTGCTTTCAGTCCAGGAATATGAGTGGACCATCTCTCCACATTTTCTTTAAACATTAATTTAATGTCCATCAATCTAATGATTAGTTAGATAGTGTATTAATATAGTTTAAAAATAATTTGCTAAAGTTCTTTTTTGACACCATTGTAAAACTTTTAATTTTTATTTGGAAGGTTAAAATTTTTACCATAGTTGTATCAACTCACTCCATTTGTCAAGTTAAAATCTTTTATTTTATATCTCCCACTTCCCATTCTTGGATCAAGATGCAACTTTGCATAATTATTCATTGTTGATGACAACACATGAATCAATTAAAAATTACCAATTAGTAGTCTGTTTTATGTGGAAAATGTACTAAAATTATATCAGTTTTATTTTTTCAATTTAACTCAATATAATTGAGGTAATTAAAAAGTATTTTTTTTATATTTAACTTGTTAAATTATTGTGAAAAAACAAATAGGAATGTGTTTGACTGAACATGACTTCTGATAGTGATGTTTGAAATGGCACAATACATTTTTTTGACATTAAGCACTATATAATCATGCTTCTTTTCTAAAACTGAGATGCTGTTGTAATATACTGTTGTTTTTTAAAGCCTTTCTATGCTTATTTAGATTGTTATCTTAGTACCCTATACATTTTCTTCTAGTGGTTACTCTTATAACATTAGCTTCAATGTTATCGCTTTTAAGTATTATTACATGTATCTTGCTAATTACATTTGCTGTGATGGTAGTTTAGTTAAAGATCCACAATGACATTGGTTATGTCTGCGTTGGGTGCGTCAAAATATGTAGGTTGCTGTGTAGCCACGCGAAATACTGCACTAGTTTTCGGACTCCAAAACAAGCATTATAGATAGTAGTTTATGTTGAGCTGAGATTATACAGAGAAGCAGAAATCCAAAGCATATAGTTCTTATTGCAATAGTTATAGTATTTAATAGTATTTTATCTAATGAAGTATAAGTGAATGCTGTTTAGTTTAATTAGTAGAGTAAGAGGAAATGAGTTTGTGTGAATCTCATGTCAAACACTTTCATACTTTCATTCATGAGTATAAATTAGTTTACACTATTCTCTGGGACTTGTACTTTTCTCGCCATTATTGTAACTTTTGGGAGATAGTCAATCAAAGACAAATGTGGTTTCTAAGTATTCCTGTGATTACAAATAGTACGCTCATATGATTAAGTATTATATATCAATGTAAAGTTTTAAAAGTCTTTTTTTTATCAGGCCAAATTTCTAAAAAACATTTTGTTACCCTTTTTTTTTCCAGATTAGTTGTTTTTTTTTTATATATATATTTAGATTTATTGTATTGTTTAGTCTCAAGTGTGATCAAATATTATCTGAGACTGACTATATAAAATGGTGTCAAGAGAAAGTAAAATCAAAATACAAGTTTGTTGAAAAATAATTTCCCTTGCCTTTTTTTGTTTTGTTGACTATCAGTACGAGGTTAAAAAAAAAAAGCCAAACTTTTGGAAGAAGTCAGAACATTATTTTTGTGACAATTATTTCAAAGGGGAAAATCAGCTTTAAGAGAAATGTGTAAAGTATTAACTTTAAATTATAAAATTATATAAATTATATTCAAGAAACTGAAATCTAAATTTTAAATAACATGTGACATTTATTTAAATCTGTGTTATTGAAGAGAAGCTCTTCTCATTTACAGTAATGGAACTCTTTCAGTATCATTCACTCATTTTATTGAAACTATTTACACTTTTCACTTCACTCATTTTCAAGCACAAAAAAACTTTCTGTGATAGGCTCTTTCTTTATTATCACTGTCTGCTCAGTAGAGCATTACAGGAATTCACTTAAAAAAAATAATTTCTGAATGGAATTGTACTGGCAGGTCACCTCACATAATCAGTACCTGCTAAACTTTCATGTTCTATCTTTTTCTTGTTTGTATATCATCTGACATGAAATTTAATTAAGTGTTTTTTTGTTTCATTTTAAGTGTTTTCCTTATCACTGTTTCCAACTTCCAATTAGTTTGTTTATATCTCATAACTCATTTGTATTCAAGTCTATTTTTGTTGATGCTAAAACTATTTGCGTGATATAAGCATTAGAACGCATATGATGCAAAAATCTAGGAGGGTTTGTTTAAGTTAATTTCAGTGTAGACAAGTGGTTGGCATACATAAGGCCTGGCAGAACATTTTTTCACAGTCCATGGACAAATGCAAATATTAAAATAATTTTTAAAATGTAACTTTAATTGTAATTTGTCAGCTTGGAATAAATAAAAAATTATGAATTTGAAATTAAATTGCATTTTAGAGACTATAACTATAAATATGTATGCTGCCCCTCCCTCAACCCAGAAATATGTCTTGTGGCACTCCATAGAAAACGTTTGCCTACCTCTGGTGTTGATTTACTGTTCATGAGAATTCAGTACCCAAAAGCTCTTAAAATTATTGTATCAGCTCAGCTGTGTATTGGATAACATTCTTACTCTTTAATCTTTCCTTGCAAAAAAAAATGTGTTTATCATGTTCCTAGATCTCCAGATACTATAAGTGATCATACTTAAGTTTGTTGCCACAGGAGTCTTGAGCTTGAAACAATAACACTTTGAGTTTTGAAAAATTCAGATATCAAACACTAAATTGTAAGTGAGCTGAATGATGTTTGGTCTTTTACTTGTTATAATAATCCAGTGCCATTAAGTTTGAATGTGATATGAATTGCTACAGAATTTTATCTGTACTACATGTTGAATAACGTGACTTATATGTTTTGGAGATTTGAAGTACATATGTCTGAAGTAATTTCACTGTATGGTTGAGTATTGGATTTTACTGAATTTTCACTAAGTGATTTGAGTTTTTAGAACATAATTTGAAGGTACATTTTAAACTTGTTTACAGTAAAATATTATTAGAAAATAAAGTTGTGTGTATGTTAAAAATTATTTTTTTTTGTTTCTTTCCCTTACTACACTTCAGTTTTTTACACAGATAACTTTGCCTTTTGAATTCATCACATTTTATTCCTGTTTAGCAAAGAAGGAGACAAAATAATTAAAAATTTGAATTCATTTGCTGAAAAGTTTTGGTTGAAGTATAGAGAAATATTTTAACAGTAATTCTGTTTTCTAGCCACAGACAAAGATTACGTTGCTTAAAGTTTATTTGAACTTACTATTGACATTGTTAAAGTATCTAAGAAATTAATGGATAACTAACTGATGTAGTTACAGCATACCAGTTAAAAATCATTTAGTTCCCTTGATAAAATGTTTATAATACCAGATCTGTACACATATTAATTTTTTTAAATGCACATGAACTTTGTTTCTCCATTTATTACATTTGTTACCAAGGTATATAGCAATTGTTTATTTTGGTTTGTTGCATTCGCCTTAATAAAGTTGTTGAAGAAAAAAAAATGTTTGCATTTTTTCCTCATATAGTTATAGATGCTTTTATACAATTATTAAGAGAAGACTTCTAGAATTATTATTATTATTATTACTTTGTTTATTATTAATATTATTAAAGTTGTTGAAGAAAAAAAAATGTTTGCATTTTTTCCTCATATAGTTATAGATGCTTATATACAATTATTAAGAGAAGACTTCTAGAATTATTATTATTATTATAGCTTTTATATAGTGCTACTTTCATGCTTATAGCATGCTCAGCGCGCTTTTGGTCCCATCTCATTTGTGGACCAGGGGGGGAGGGGGTATCTAGGAGTTGGTTTTCCGTGCTGCCTTTAGGTGCTCATTTAACACAACTCTGCCCGAGTCGGGTGTCGAACCTCGATCCCCCTTCTAGGTAGCCAAGTTCAAGTGCACTTGGCCTCTCGACCATGCTTCTTGAGGTCTTTAAAAAAAAGCATTTTGCTTACAAATGAAAAGAATACTCAGAAAGAAAGATCAATGCAAATTTCTTATTCCATACAAAATCCTACAAGTACTCTTTCTTCCCTAGTGCCATTAAAGCATGGAATAAGTTTTCTGAATCAGCCAGGAAAACCAATAACTTAACTTATAAAATGCAGACGTCACTTCAAAAAAGAAGATGACTACGTCCTATGCAAGTTCCTAGGTCAATCTAGTCATGCATGTTAACCAATGACTTAAATTCTGCCAAGTCATTAGTTTTCCTGGCTGGCTCAGGAATCCCATTCCATGCTCTAATAGCACTAGGGAAGAAAGAGCATTTGTACAAATTTGTCTTAGCATACTAAATGAGGAATGAGCATTAAAGTAATTTTTAATTTTGAGTTTTATTAAAAATGTGCATTTTATAACAATAGTTAGCAGGTCATTGTGGGGTCAAATCGCTATAGTAACCCTGTCTCTAATGCTTATTGTTTTTTATTTAGCTTATGTGCAAAATTCAAGCCACATTACATAAGACAGGGAATATGTAAATACCTAAAGGTTGAGGATAGCACCAAGCTGATAGTTACTCTAACATTACATCCATCTGGCTGTAAGTAGAAAATTTAAAACTCAACATGAAACATTAGAAATAAAAAGAAAAGTACATATTCTCTACTTGTACATACTCTTTAATATCAAAACAACAATAAACATGAAGTCTTAAATTTTGTTGTGCTGTTTACTTATTGAAACAGAAATAGTTTACTTTTTCCTCAAAAGAATTTTCTCCAGGCCAATCATGGGAGACTCCAGGGCCAAGTTGAGTACAAATGATATCATGTAAGTCATAACCAATATACCCAAATAGGTTACAACCTGTGGAGCATAGAGAATGCTGTATTAGTTTATACACAATATAGAGTAGAAACATTTATCAAAAACAAGCTGATAATAAATAAATAATAAATTTAGCTGAGCTCTGAGATAAAGAAAGCAACAGGTTGACAAGAATAGATCTAGTTGAGCACCGAGATTAAGGCCAGGAACAACAGGTAGACTAGATAGATACATTATAGCCCTGAGATTAAGGCCAGGAACAATAGGTAGAGCAGATATATTATAGCCCTGAGATTAAGGCCAGGAACAATAGGTAGAGCAGATATATTATAGCCCTGAGATTAAGGCCAGGAACAATAGGTAGAGCAGATATATTATAGCCCTGAGATTAAGGCCAGGAACAATAGGTAGAGCAGATATATTATAGCCCTGAGATTAAGGCCAGGAACAATAGGTAGAGCAGATATATTATAGCCCTGAGATTAAGGCCAGGAACAAAAGGTAGACCAGATAGATATATTAGTGCTAAAGATATAAATTTGCTGATTTCTAGAATCAATTGTTTACTGTGGTGTTTGTGAAGCCAACATAATGACAGACTGACTTTATTGGCCCAAACATTTTGGAAGCTCATTTGAAATAACTCTTCACTGGTCATGCAGTATGCACACTGGACAGTTGTTTGGCTGTTTCTATTGCCCCAGGTTCATACCCTACCAGCTGCCATCCCCCATCATCCAGTTAGAGGTTTGGACTAGGAAGAAGATAATCTTCAACTCAGAAGGAACATCCATAGCATGTAAAAGATTCTGCAAACCATTCTATATTCAAGTTGGATACCACTTAGTTCATAAGGCTTATACTTTACTTTTTTTTTTTTTGGTTAGTGAAGGCAAAGACTTGAGTTTCTAGAAACTTACCAAGTTTATGTCACTTAGGTAGAACGGAACCTCATGATTACCATAATACACTTTGATAAGACAGGGATGAATCAGGTAAGCCATATAGGTGAGCCTACCTAGGGGAATGAAGGGTGACCAGGACAGAAGTTTGTTCACAGGACCTGTTCGAATATGAATTTCATAAGAATAATTAAACAATAAAAAAATCAAATTGATGGCTAAATTGTGACCAACATGAAGTAAATAAAAATGGCTAAAATATCTTACATAAAATGAAATAACTGCACTGACTTTCTCAAATTAAATGTATAGTTCTATTGTTTTAAAAAGTGTAATTGATAGTTACATAGAATAGGCTGCCTGGTTATGTGATATGCACTTTGGACTGTCAACAAAATGGTCATGTGTACAAATTCTGCTTGCTGCCATCCTGAAAGTGGACTGTCCATAATGTATAAAACAAACAAATATTTACTACATTACAAACATAAACTGAATTAATAAGGCTTGTCTTTGAGTCTAAAGATTAATGAGGAATGCAGTATTTTCCCAGGCTACCCAGCCCCAGCTTTGACTAAGATATCTTGCCACATCCAGGGCAAGCATAGCGATTGTCCGCCAGTGATCCATTAAGATTTTCTTTTTGCTGACTACGTCTGTCATCGGCAGAAGATTTTCTTTTGGTCTCAAATGTGTATGTTGTGGCCTTTGTAAGTGACCTCCAGCTGTCTCGTTCTGAAGTCAAATGAGGCAGCAATTTCAGGAAGGTATCTATGTCATGTTTTATTCAGACAGCAATGTATTTAATCTTCAACATCTACTGTCTCATACAAAATAAAAGAAATGTTTATAACAGAGCTTCTCTATGCCATTGATTGCTAGCTCACAATGAACATGATTTCCAGATGGAGGTCAACAAACTGTATTACAAATGTAATAACTACATTGATCTAGGTAATGTGAAATTCATACTTCAATATGTTTTAAAGTAATGTGTACCTCCATATCCTGAGACGCAGGCAACGACCACCCAGCACACACAGGCTCCCCAGGCTGACCTAGCCACTGCATTGTATAGAGCTGCCACCCCAACACTGCTTGGATGATCTCCTCCTGTGTCTCCATGCAGACCATAAAGAACTAACAGAGCTGTCCCTGCAGCGGTTGTCCATCCGAGCATTGCCAAACCCTGTAAACATATCTTGGATGAAAGTTTGTTTCAGACAAGTCCTTCATAAATGGAGATTATTATGTCTATGCTCAAGACATACCTTGTTTAAAGAGATTCTCCTATCAGATCTAACCAAAAAGTAACCAGTCAGTATACCAATAACATAAGGACCAATCCTGCACCATGGAACTATGTAGTAGTTTTTCATCCAGTGATCAGATGATTCTCTGCAATGAAAGAGTGTGAGGAGAGGAGGAGTGTCATATATCGCTTGACTACCTATAGACTATAGAGGGAGCTCGAGTTGGAATCCTGACTAGAGCTGAGTTTTGTTTTCTGACATAGGTCCACAAAAGAGATTAGACCAGAGCCCACTGAGCATGCTTTAGAATGAAAGATACGCTATATAAATGTAAAAGTTCTTCTTCCAGACCTTGCAATCCTTAGGGTAGATGATGTTAAGGTCATCTGTTTCTTTGGCCAATGGTCAATGAGCAGGGTGTCATATGGCCAGCACAATGACCAACTGCCTTTACTTTCCCAGACTAAAGTCAGGTACCCATTAGAGTTGGGTAGACTCAGGGACACACTAAAAATCCTGGAATTCAAAATCCCATTCTTCACTGAAATTCAAACCCAGGACCTCAAGTTCAGAAGCTAAGCACTTAACCACTCATCCACCTTATACAAAAGTAGTTTTTTCTTAAATTTCAAAGAAAGAATTCAATATATTTTTCATGGCTTGAAAATTTACAATTTTTAATTACCATGAATAAAAAAATAAAATGCTGAGAATTATTTATAGACTACATGTACATAGATATTATGTGTGACACTAAATTGTTACTAAATAGATTATAGAATTATCTTAAATGTTCAGTTTAGCAATATTATTTACATACTGAATATGTTTGTTGAGTCCTACCAATACAGTTGGCCATCTGTAGTGCACAGACAAAACAGCGACACAGATCCACTGACCAATCAGAAAAAAGGAACAAATGGATAACCCAAATATTATGTTGCTGAAACAAATGATGAAGAAAATATTCTCAATAGAAGCCTACCAAAACAATAAAATGCTTTCAAACTTTTATACTATATTCCATAATTAACTTATTTATATTTTATTTCTCATCAAAAAAAGTTACTTCTCGTTATGAACTTTCTAAATTATTTTCAAGTTTCATTCAATGCCATATTAAAGTTTCAAGCACAGTTCTCATTAGATTTGGCCACCACATAATATTTCTTTTATTGGTATATAGTATATAGTGATAGGCCATTTACTTTGTAATTTAAATGTTAAATCATTATTTATTGCAGCCAGTCTAAACCATATTAGAGATAACTTTACATTCAACCCTTAAAGAGCAAAGAAAAGTAACATCACTATATAGGCTACATATATAATAATTTGTGTTGTGTCTGTTCTATTTATGTGAAATAATGTTTTTAATAGAGAACAGAGTCTTTGTACTTACAATACCAACAATGATCAATAAAGCATTCTTAGTCTTAGTTTTCATTCTACTAATTCTCTTTATAAAAGAAGATAAACATAGATACCAGTTTAGGCTCATCCCAAGACATGGGCTTTCTTAATGAAAAACACTTACCAGTGCAATGGTATTAACATTAGGGGAGATAACAAGAAGAACTGCATATCATTAGCCAAATACCAGGAATGCCCAAAGCACTAGAGAGAGGAAACAATATGAGGTTAAATTTGTTTCAAATCAAACAGAATTATATTTTTAAAAAGTTGTTTTTTTTTCATATGATAAGGCAGAAAGATTTACATACACACCCACACAAGAACCATTATTTATAGCATGAGATACTTCAAGCAAACTAAAGTAAGATGTGATTCAGTGGCAAAAACTACTATCTATCAAAAAGACTGGCTGAGTTAGGTCCTGGCTGAGATGTTTGCTGAGACTGCAGGGCCGCCGTTACCTATTGTGCAATGTGTGCATTGCATAAAGGTGGCCGAATCGAATGTAAGGAGCGTCCAAATCATTATTCCCAGATTAGCCTACCTTTATTATTTAAATTTTTAGTTTAAACAAAATTTACTCAAATATTTTAATATTTTATATAAATTCTAATTATTCCATATCATTAGAAAGAGAGGCGTCAAAAAATACAATTATTGTAGATATTTTAGTTAGGTAATACATTCTAAGGTTATTTGTATTATATTATTATTAAATACTTTTTTATTTATAAGCCTATATTTCTATGTGATATTCATTGGGGGGGGGGGGGGCCAATAATGTACCTTGCGCAGAACGCACGTTTTGCTCATTACGCGTCTGCTTACCCAAAAGAGTTTATTTTACAATAACTTATATAAGTAGTTGGAGGCACGGTGGCTGAGTGGCAAAACACTTAGCTTTCGATCTGGGGGTCCTGGGTTCAAATATCAATGGAGATTTTTTTTAGGGTCTCCTCTTAGTTCGTCAAGTACCTGACATTAGTTGGGGAAAAGTAAAATTGGTTGGTCGTTGTGCTGGCCACATATGACACCCTTGTTAACCATGGGTCACAGAAACATATGACCTTTACATCATCTGCCCTATAGATCGCTAGTTCTGCAAGGGAAACTTTACTTAAGTAGATAATTTGTTTTGTATGTTTCAAATGTGGGTCAATGGTAAACGGTGGTGTAGTGTTCCTACCGCACAGTTTATATCGTATAGATAAAGGCTATAAATAAAAATCCACCATTTTCAGATCAGCAGTTGAATACTAAACTGACCCTTCCATAAATAAAATAAAGTCTTACAGATGTCAAACAAAGTGAATCACCTTCTCATATCTATTGACTATATTGTTTATATACAATAAATTGGTCCACCAGTTTTTCTCACAGGCCACCTGGTCGTTTGGTTGGACTGTATCCCATAAAGCACCTGAACCCAAAAACCTCTGAAAGCCAAGAACGAAAAGCAAGACCAGCATATAGGAGGGAGTCAATCTAGACCAAATAGGAAAAAAAAGATGAAAATATTTACTGATTTATAGATTCTGATATCTTTATTTAGAACAATAAACAAAAAAGTCCTTCAACGAAAAAACTATAAATAAATTTGCACGTGCCCTACTTATAAATTTATGTAGCCTAATAAGGCTTGTCTTCGAGTCCGAAGATCAGTGAGGAATGCAGTATTTCCCGTGGCTGCGCAGTCCCAGCTATGACCTACATATTTTGCCACATCCAGGGTAAGCATAACCTTTGTCCGCAGGCGGTCGATTTAGATTTTCTTTTCGCCGTCTGCGTTTGTCCTCGGCGGCAGATTTTCTTTTGGTCTCAAATGTGTATCCCGCGGCCTCCGTGAGTGACTTTCAGCTGTCTCGTTCTGAGGCAGCATGCAACCAGGTGCTCTCTTCTATGTCAGCCAAGGAAAGTTGACGCCTAAGCTGGTCTTTGAAGCGTTTCCGTGGGGCGCCATACGGGATACGTGCCTGCCCAGCGCAACTGTCGGACCAAAAGAAGTCCCTCTATACTGTCCATACCATATCTTAATCACTTTATCTCCATCAATCACTTCCAAGTTTTACGTAGAAATTATGTAATATTTTTATTGTAGATAAACGAAGCTTTTAAAAGTAGGCATAACTATCTTATGTTTTCATTTATAAACTAATAATACATAGGAAATAATGAAACAATAAGTAGGCTTCTTCAATGGAAATAAGCCAGTATATTGACTAAAACCTGGCTTTGTTAGCCAACTCAAAAATGTCGCGCATAAAATGAAAAAATACGAATTAAGCAATAAATCAATAACTGAAAAGCCAAACAAAATATGTGTTTTTTAGGCATTAGATCTACTATTCTCACCTCCAAAATCTGTGAAAGTAATAAAGTCCCCACTTTAGTCTCCAGCCTTTTATTGACATCTCCTTCAAAGTTAAATACGAAACAAGGAGACCACTGTAAATATACAACCTAAAGATTAAAGTTTGGTTGATATCTTATGATTGATATGATATGATTGTAGATTAATACGTAGAGCTATCATTATTGCGACATATTCGAATTGAATAAATGTAATATATAACATGATTTTTTTCCTTCTTAATTGCAAAAGACAGTCTATAATGCTACGTTTTTTGGAAGATTTTTTTCTTAAATTGAGCAAAGAAATTTTCAGCATTAATTTCTATTGCACTGATGTTTATAATATTACTTTTCTCCCACTTTCTTTACCCTATAGCTATGTAGATCTACACAGTGGCGTAGCTATGGTGGAGGGATAAGGGGAGAATTTGAAACTATTACGCCATTATCTCATGTCGACTCATGTCATGATGTTGAATGTCAAAATGCAGGGGCCTCTAAAGAGGTCAAGACCCACCAGATGATGGTATTCTGAACAATCGCAAGGCGTGGGAGCCTGAATGACAATACTTGACCATTTTGTTAGATATTGTCTTGAATTAGCCTAATTATCTTATAAATTACCGTCGTTCCTTAAAAAAAGCCACTCCCCTTCCCTTATCCAGCTTAAGTATCTTATTGAAGTTGTACAATCAATGACGTGGTACAGCCTCATTAGGTATGACCTATGACCTTTTTTAATGCTGTAGTTGACTATTCACAATTTGCAGTCAGTTTGTGATTTTTTTATGCTTAAATGTAATGTATGTATTTCTTTATCTCATAAAAAATCCACCACGCAAAAACTATTGATCATTGAATAACTTTTATAATAGTAGGCTATATAATTTTAAAAGCATAGAATTACCTGATGGCAAAAAATGTATCTACCGAGACAAAACTGTTGGATATAGCATCAGTTGACCATCGGCGAAGTAGATATGGAAACTCTGTCATTGCATTAGCTAGAAAAAAACATAAGCCTACTTTACTTTTAATTTATCATAGCCTAGATCTATAACTTAATATAATAATAATGGTAATGGCTTCGATTCCGAAGATTGAGGATGATTGCAGTGTTTCACTTGACTCTGCCAACCCAGTTGCGACCTGCATATTTTTCCACATATGTTGCAGATAAAGCCGTTGTTCGCTGGGGGTCTATATTTAAGTCTTCTTTTCACCTATAGCGCCTGTCTTCTACAATGGTTTTTCTCACATTTAGTTTAAAGATTTCAAATGTCATTTAGTGGTCAGTGCGCTATAGTCCTTCACTTGGATTGGAGGTATCTGGAACAGGGTTGGAGAAAAAAAAATTGTTTGACTCGAGGACTGAAGCCTTGTCAAGCCATTGCACTAACCACTATGCCAGCGACCTGCTTATGAATATAGGTTTCATAGCTATTTATTGTTTTAAATTTTTAGCGAGTGACATTCTCTACACAAGGCTTGTCTTCCCTTAGCTTAGAACGTTTTCTATATAAAACAAATTAATTAATTACTACTAATTGATTAACAATTTAAATTGGTGTTTTTTTTTGTCATTGACAATGACTAATTGTGCAAAGTTTCAACTTGATCCGAGAACGGGACTTGGAAGAAATAATGTGTTAAACATTCCATCCAGATAGTTAATATAAGCTTAGCAAAAAAAAATGCCTCTCGTTGAGTCATTGGAAAGTCTTTCTCACTTGTTAACTGTTTGTTGATTAGTAAATTTACTTTCAAAGTCAGCATCCAGTTACAACTTCTAAAAAGTAATACTTGATATCAATTAGATATATTTTTATTTTTGCAAGCAAACTTTTTTATGAAGACCATCTGTAGACCCTTAATGGTCAAGTCCGGGCTCATTGAACCCTTTCACGTAATAGTTGCTAAGACACTTGAGGAGAGAAGAATAAAAAGTAAAGCGGCAATAATACATAAAAAACTAAACCGTAGCTTACAAATAGAATGAATACTCAGAAAGACACAGAGGCTCAATTCTTATTCCATACGCTAGAACAATTTTGTACCAGTGCTCCTTCTTCCCTAGTGCCATTAGAGAATGGAATGGGTTGCCTACATCAGCCAGGAAAACCAACGACTTGACAGTGTAAGTCATTGATTAACATCCATGACTAGATTGACATGAAATGCGTAGGACTTAATTATCTTCTTTTTTGAAGTTACGTCTGTAATAAATAAGATAAGATAAAAAAAAAATGACAAACACAAAGACTTACCAAACTTTTCAAATCCATATGTGTACGTGTGACCAAGGATCACCCAGGTCATACTAAGAAACCGTACCCCACTGATAACAGACAAAGTGTCCGGGGATTGGGAGGTGCTCAGAAGTTTAGATCCATTGGTGAAGAGCGAAAAGGCCAGTAACATTTGACTAAAAATATTTGGCTCTGGGACTTCTTCTGAAGTAAGAAACAGTTTTTAAAAATAATTATGATAAAGGATTAAACATTATTTCGGGGCCGGTTTTAGATAATTGGAGACCCTAGGCGAAGTGAATTAGGTATCCCCAGATAAAATAGGAAAATTAAAAATAACAAGATTACAAAAAGAGTTTGTGTTACACAAACTCAGAGGCGGCCCCCGTCGAAGTCGGATCCCTGTCGGATCTGCATATTCGCAAATAATATTCAAGAGGTGATTTAATTTTGATGTAAAATGTTTTACACGTTTCGGATGTTCCTTCAGAGTGGAAGATAATTACTTCCTAGTCCAAACCTCCCGCAGGACGACGGGGGATGGGAGCGGGCAGGGTTTGAACCCTGGGCCATCCATAAATCTGAACGACAGTCCAGCGCGCAAACCGCACGACCAGGCAGCCATCCGATGGTCAAAAGTAATAATGTTTCAAAGATTCATTTGCCGTAAATTTAAATTTAATAAAAAAATAGTAGATTAGTTTTAGTATATTAAAACATTACAATATTGATCAAAACGTTTGGAAATGAAAATCTACACTTTTTTTTTTACACTTTAAGTTTAGAAATTGAAATTCTACATCTTAATCTAGTCTATTTTAGTCTAAACTAGATCTAGAAATTCTAGATCTAGACTCTAAAATAATTTTAATTAGAATATAAATCCAGATCTAGATATACTGTAATAAAAATCTAGATCTAGTTTAAAAAATCTAGATTAGATCTAAATCAAGATATCATTCCTTTTTTAAACGCGAGTCACATAACGAGGCTTAATAAACATTACTATACCGAGTTCTTTTTTCATTTCATTTGAAGAATTAATTCCATATAACGTCAGAGGGAAAAAAAACACTACGTCACACGGCCTAGCTAGACTAAAAATCTCCTTCATCTATAAGAGCCATTTATCGAGTGTTCATAGACATTGGTGCACCGAGTGCGTTCTTTTAGCATTTCATTTAAAGAATTCATTCCATATGACGTCAAAGGAAAAAAAAAACACTACGTCACAAGGCCTAGCTAGACTAAAAATCACCTTTATCAACACGAGCCATTTCTCGAGTGTTCATAGACATTGGTGCACCGAGTGCGTTCTTTTAGCATTTCATTTAAAGAATTCATTCCATATGACGTCAAAGGAAAAAAAAACACTACGTCACACGGCTTAGTTAGACTAAAATATGTTTTCATTAATACAAGCAATTTTTTCGAGGGTTAATAGACATTGGTGCACCGAGTGCGTTCTTTTAACATTACATTTAAAGAGTCCATTCATATGACGTCAAAGAAAAAAAATTCCATTACCTCACAATAGGCTAGTACCGGTACCATAAAAAAAAATGTCTTTATTTACACGAGATATTTAACGAGGGTTCATAGACATTGGTGCACTGAGTTCTAATAGATATTATTTAAAAAGGATCAAAGCCACATTGTTTTTGCGTTTTGTCTGTCAGTCGGTCTGTCCGTTATCTTGATATAAAAAAAACAACTAAAAGTTATTAAAAATTGATTAACCTTTATTTAACGTTTCAAAACATCGCAATAATTTTTAGGTATGAACACAATTGAAAAGTTTATATAATAGATTGTTCCGGATGTTTGTATAAATAGTAAAAGAAAAAGAGAATTTCAGATAAATGTAATACCGTTAATTAAATTTTTTGGATGGTCTCGTATAAAAATGAGATGTACTACAGCCACGTGGAGAGATTTTCATACCTTACTTTGGTGTTTGGATTCTGTTTTCCTTAAAAATCGGAACATAATATTAACGATAATTAGATTTTTTAATGTTTTAGGTAGAAAGTTAAATGTACTGTAAGAGAGTAGTGAGTTAAAATATTTTTCATAAAAATCCGTAAAAACATTATTTCGTAAATGAGAAGATTATTTGTTTATTAATTAGAAGAGGGAGTTCAAACAATTATTTGGCGTTAGTAGATTTTTAAATAAATTCGGAAATTTCTGGCGACGATTTGTAAGAAACAAAATCCGGAACTTTCTTTATCGATTACAAAACTTCTATGTTATGTTTTACAAGAAAATTAAATGTCTAAAAAGTAATTTTCAGTAATCAATTCTAGTAAATTACTTTTTTTAAAAGCCTTATGCGATTTCAAACAATCATTAGGCATAATTCATGTTTTATAAAACAATATCCGGAACATTTTTACACTTAATGAAATATAAGTCAGTATAGAGATTATGATTTAGCATTAATATGCTATTTACATAAAAAACGGAACAACATATTATTGATAATGTGTTTTTGCAACGTTTAAGCATGGAAATTGAATGTAATATAAGTTAGAAGAGCAAACAAACATTTGTTGGCGTTGATTAGTTTTGCACAAAAAAATCCGGAACAATCAATTTTAGATACTTAAAACTATTGAGATGTTATGGGAGGAACATTAAAGGGTAAATCAGATTTTCAATAGCTTTTAGAGTTCTAGTTTTTTAAATCTAATCGTGACGGACAGACCGACCAACAGACAAAACGCACAAAAATAAGCTTCTTTTATTCGGATGGGGGCACTAAACAAAAAATAAATAAAATCTGATTTTTAAAAAAAGTTTAAGGAATTGGTTTAGCACCTGATCATGTTGCGACGTTACGCTACTGCACGAAAATCGCTGCATAAAAAGTCCATTTAAAAAAATGTGCGTGATATTTACATACAAAGTGCATTATTAGCCTTTATAAACAAACAGAAATGTTTTCTTTTAATTTTAGCAGCTAGTTGACCAGAAAAAACGTCTTTAACTATTATTTGTATTTGTTGTAAACATTTCCTGTACATTTTAAAAATATATTTGACTTAGTGATACTGAAAATACACAAAAATTGTCCATCTTTGTTAGCATATTGTAACATTGCCTCCCTTACATTTACGTAATTGTTTTAGAATTGGTGTATTTTTATGAAAAAATCGCTTGCATAATTAATTTTATAAATTAAACGGTTTGCTTTTAGAAAACCAAAAGTAGCCGTTGCACCTAAACTTTTCAAGCCGGATTTAATGATGAAATAATATTTTTCATATCTCTTCTAGTTTTTGAGATCTGAGTGTGACAGACGGACAGACGGACAGACGGACAGACGGACATTTTGCACAAACCTAATAGCGGCTTTTTCCCCTTACGGGGGCCGCTAAAAAAGTGAAAAAATAAAAAATCACGCAATTTATTTAAAACAGTGTATTTCAACAATAGCATTGGGCACAAGTCTCGCTATTTCTTCTTTAAAACGTTATTACGTCCTGTGTGAGGCCCCCATCAATCGGAGGCCCTAAGCGGCAGTCTAGTGGGCCTTTACCTAAGGCCGGCCCTGATTATTTTATAACGCTTTGGAGTATGTGTTGACATATCACGGTAAAGCAAGCGCACGAAAACTATCAAAAAATTGTTTTCCAACTATTTCTGACAATGCAAATGCAGATGTGTTTATTTAAAAAATAAAGTTAATAACTTCTAGGTAAGTTTGGGTTCATCTATGGAACAACCAGATAGACCTGTTAACTACCTCACCCTAAGGTCAATGTTAGTTAACAATCACAAGGAGGAGTGGCTCAACCAATGGGCATCAGGAAACACAGGCAGAGCCATGTACAGAGAAATGACTACGCCTAACAAACTGGACAGTATTAACTTCCTCCCCCGCAAAGAACAATCTACAATCTTCCAACTAAGAACAGGACACACACCACTATTAAATTACCACCTGAACAATATAAACTCCACACAACTACCCCTTTGCAGACATTGCGTCCACCCCTTTGAAACCGTAAACCATATCCTCTTTGAATGCCCCTCCTTAATCCACCTTAGGCAGACCCTACTTCCACTACAGCCCAACATAACCAACACCCTGTACGGCAGTGCTGAACAACTGAAGAAAACAGCACACTTTTTTTCCTTGGCACAGTCTGCAAAAGAGCTCACAGCTCAGCAGCAATAAAGCTGGCTAGAAGAAGAAGGAGGTAAGTTTGTAGATTTTCAAATTAAACAATGTCAAGAACTCTAAATTGATGCCAATTCAATAAAGAAGAAATGCGCTGTAATTTTAACAACATTTCAATGCGTGACGGTTGATCATATCAAGTCTCCTTTATTACCGCGAGTTAGTTGCTCACTTGTTCTGAGAGTCAAAGAGTTTTAAGTATTACGCTTCCGCCATATTTAAACTATTTAGTACTACAAACAAATGGGCTTAGAAAATCTGATTCTAAAAATTGCACAAAAATTACAGACAACTTTTAAAAAATACATAGCTTAGCATTTCTTTTATTGTGTACACCGGATACACCAAATAGTTTTCCGCTGCTCCGTCTTCAAAACAATGAATTGTTTGGATTTACCTTTGTGTTTCGATGCTGAGTTTATCAAGTGTTCAGTTTCTGTTCTCTCTATATCACTTGGATTCATTTTCGCTTCGTTAATTTTCGTTTCCTGTAGCAGTGGTTTTAATCTTTTGGCGCATATTATATTTTCGCCCTTGAAGTTGCCTTGGGTCAGAGTCTCATCTTCAACGCCAGGCAAAATGTTTGAGGTTGGCTTCACCTGACTCCCCACAAAGTGCTTAGTATGTAATAAGTCGTACATACTTCCCAAAATGATCGCTACGCCAATAAAAGACGCCAGAATACTGAGGATTATAATTATATGCATAGATTAATGACAGCACTTTTGTAAATAAATTATATGGATGTCAGTGTTGTGAGTAAGATTATAGTGCGAGGGTGTTGTTCAATGGTCAAATGAAATTAACTCTCTCCTAACGGACGATACCAGCGCTAATTCCACCAGAATGTGGTAAATAATTACGGAGAGAAAGAGTTAATCCTTGTCTAGATGTGAGGTAACGCGTAACTGGGAGGAAAGATCTATAGGTATGGAAGAGAAGAAGGTGGCTCTTGTGTGAAGAAGTTTTCTTGAGTAAGTTTTTTTTTTTCTTGTTTTTTTTCCTCCTGTTTTTTTTTATAAAAAATCTTTTGTTTTAAACGAATAAACTACGAGTTTCAGTACTATATATTATTATATTGTGATCAATACTATTGAATTGTAATAACCGAGACATGTCTTTCAGATTGAGTAATCTCTCCATTCCTGGAGGAAAGCCCGGGCGGTAAGATTTGCAAGTGCTGGACTGCCCACATTCGCCTCTCTTCCATACTGACCGGTTCTAAGGGGATAGAAAACCATTGCTATTTGGGGTCAGGTTGCTGCAGGAATTAGCCAAAGAGCAATGGTCTTACCACTGTCCCTCCGCAAAGAAAAAGGATCCTCATTTGAGACGTAAAGTGCCATAACCCTACTAGTTAATATCATTACAGTAAGCTAACATGGTCTCAAGTCTATTTATCGTGTATCATACATTAACTAAAGAAAAGAGGATCCTTTAAGTTCCATGTTTTTTTAAGATTGAGAAGAACGAGACTTGTTCACTTACATTGAAGCTATTGTGGCTTTGGTGATGACTCGGTCATCGGTATGACATTCAGTGTCAATAGTTACAATCGTTGATAAATTTAATAATCTGAAACCTAAAAAATATGAAAAAGTGGATAATAGGAAAGTCTATTTCAAATTAATGTAACGTTGACAGGAAAACATTTTGTATATAATTTTTCGTCTGTGACTAGAATGTTTTTTAGTGGTATTGGTAGAGTCTCAGTAGGCCTACTTTTGTGTTGTGTTTTAATAACCAGTCCTATAACTGAGATGAACTGTGCAATGGTTTCCAAATGCTTGTTGTTGTTTTTTTTCTAAAAGAGTTTTGGGGGCTAGTATCTTGTTCGGGCCTCTCGGTAAAGTCTGCAGCTTTGAAAGAAGAGGTCAAGAAGGTTTCTAGAGACACTACGCAAGGACATTTTTTGCTACATCCAATTTTCATCTTCTGTTGCGAAAAACTATTTGTTGATCATGTCCGGATACCTTGAAATAAGCATAAAGTTTTTTAGACCGATGGCTTGTTGAAGTTTATTGAAGAGAGTTGAACCGAGACCCAATCGTTATAGCAGGGCCTCAACAATGATCTGCTACGTCGCAGCCTGTGTGCAGTTTAGAGGATAGTTTGTGGTCATTGTTTCGGTTCACTATAATGATTGGTCTTGGTTGAACTCGCCTTTATCCTTAAATGTAGTCGCCTCAGAGTTTGAAGACTGTCAAAATATCGTGTAGGATTGGGGGGGGGGGGGGCAGATGATGCTAAGATCATCTGTTTCTTTGGCCAACGGTTAACGAGCAGGGAGTTATGTGGCCAATGTCACGAGTCGAGTCTGTGACCTATTTCGACCAGTTTCTAGAAGCCCGAGGTCAAACCAGTGCAGTCCAGCGTAAACAAGTTAATTTTAGGTATCCAATCAAAGAAAGGGGTTAAGGAAAAAATAGCCCACGTCAGCTTCTAGAAGATCAAAGTTACTAATATAATTAGGGGAGAAGTTTCCATGATTCTGGAATGTACGATTAAGAAAGGTATAAATTAAGGGATCCTCGCTTAGTCCTCGATTAGTAATGGTTATAAGTTTTGTGATATTAGCGGGTCCATTAATTAAAGTTTTATTAGTTGAAGTTGAAGTTATACTAAGTGAAGTTTCATGTATCTTTAAGTTTTATTTAAGAAGTATCAAGTCAAGTTGTTATTGAATTGAGAAGTCTTTTTATGTGAACGTTGAAGAAGTATTATTAAAGAAGTTTTAAGAAAATACAGAGAGATGTTTCTTTCTTTACTTCATTGAATTGTCAAGTTTGGTAATATAAGTGTGTGATCGTCACAGCCAGCATAACGACCAACCGCCTTTACTTTCCAACTTTAGTTAGGTACCCAAATTAGAGTTGGGTGGACTCAGGTACGCCCTAAAAATCCCAGTCCCAGAACAGAGGTTCGGAAGCCAAGCGTTTAACCACTCAGCCACCGCGCCTACCATTGTGACATTGAGGGCGAAGTAATTTTTTCTTGTAGTTTTGGTAGGTGGTTTGGACTACGGTATCACTATGTGGACTTTAAAAGGAATGTGCGTTTCTTATAGTAGCTATATGCCAGCGTTGTAACTAATACATGCGTCGCAGTGTGCATAAACTTCTTTATTTCTGTAAATCGTACTCTACTTTCAAACTAAAACTATTTCAACAACCAGCTGGCAAAGTTTGGTTTTTTTTTTTTTTTTGTTTTCTTATTATCATTATTATTTTAAAAACAGTTATGGCGAAACGAACCTTCTCGAAGAAGCACACTGATCTCCCCTTGGGAACACGAAGCTGGGCAACACGCACCAAGCTGGACGAACTGACTTTGTAAATAGACTGGCGTCTCCTTGGCCTGAGAAATTTTAAAAAATGTGTAAATTACTAACCATAATAGTGACTATCGAATACTTCATAAAGCAAAAAAGCGCCAACTTCCTTTCGCGACTACTTATTCATAAAACGCACATGATCGACACCAATCGTAATAGTAGGCCTCAACAGTGACTTGCAACGTAGCAGCCTGTGGGCAGTGGAAACCAATTGCTCGTTTGCTACGTCCTACTGATCTATGACGTGGCAACTAGCTAGTGGTCTATATTTCCCATAGGTTGTGACGTTGTAGGTCAGCGTTCAGGCCTTCTATGACGATTGGTCTCGACATGATTGCAAGTCCTGGTCCTTTATTGTGTTCTAAAATTGAAATACATTCTAATTGGCAGGACACGTGGGACTTACGCACAATTCAGTGAGAATAACAACTTTTTAGGACAATTACTACCAAACTATAAACTTGGCTTTATTTTCAAAAAGAAATGGCTCAAATTAAGAGTCACGTGAAAAAGTTTAGGCACCAAGGGTAACACCAACTAGATTGGGAAAAAAAATTGAATACGTAGAATCGTAGATCAATGTTTCCAGATGTATAGCAGAATTAGTGTTGTCTTTAGAGTAGAACAAAAATCTACAAGTAATGGAAATTAAATTAGAATTGTAACACCTTAGTTTAAGAGTTAAACATTGTGATTGGCAAAGTATTTAGTGTCAATCAAAATGTTTAAGCTATACTTCAAGCAAAGCAATAGGGTTTATTAAAAGAAATTTGTACTAATGAAGCAAAAACATAAAATTAAAATGCCAATATTAGAATACGAATCCTCTGTTTTTGGATACCTCAAACTCAACAAAACAAAAAGAGATAGAACAAATACAAAATAGAGCAGTGAGATTTATAACAAACAAATATTCCGATTCGATTAGAGTAACACCATTTGTAAAATCACTAAACTTAGAGTCACTTCAGGACAGAAGAATAAAAAGTAAAGTAGCTATAATGCATA
This sequence comes from Biomphalaria glabrata, assembly GCF_947242115.1. Lineage (NCBI taxonomy): Eukaryota > Metazoa > Mollusca > Gastropoda > Planorbidae > Biomphalaria > Biomphalaria glabrata. Next base: position 38,976,324 of record NC_074719.1, on the reverse strand, counting down.
TAACACTAAACCATAACTTACAAATAGAAAAACAAAACCTAATGACATACTCAGAAAGACACAAAGATAGAGGCATATTTCTTATTCAATACGCTAGAACAATTTCGTACAAGTGCTCCTTCTTCCCTAGTGCCATTAGAGAATTCTTGTAGTATGTAATTATGGGTTTAAAGTATCAAAAAGAAAGAGGGGTAAACACCACATATTAAAAGTAATTTTTGTCTGTAAGTCAAATTCATACAAGTGCTCTTTCTTCCCTAGTGCCATTAGAGAATGGAATGGGTTGCCTGAATTAGCCAAGAAAGCCAACGATTTAGCAGAGTTTAGGTCATTGATTACCATGCATGACTAGATTGACACGTGTAACGCGTAGGACGTAATTATCTTCTTATTTGAAGTAATGTCCGCAATATATAAGATAAGGAAAGTGTTTATATTTAAATCTACCGTGGCATTTTTCGTTTGAAACACACATTTCATTATTCAAAACTATTTAAGCAATGTTGAATAATTGGTGTAAAATGTAATTTATGCTAATCAGAATGTAACAGAAAAAAAAAAAGCTGCAAATGTCTATAAATAGACCTACCATTGTATTTTTCATCTTGATTTGTAGTACGCAGTAGTTTCCCTTGAAACCATCCATCGTATTGTTTATCGCCATCCCTTGAGCAGCGCGACACTGGCGATAATTGCCAACCAGGTTGAATCTTCCTTCGAGAAGAGATGGACCAGGCTTCCCCCATGAATCAATCACTGTAGAAGTTCAGGAATTAATATCATTTTAATTTCATATCTACACAAGATAATGAGAATGATCTTGAAGAACCTGCGATAACTAACAGTAAGAGCGTTGTAGTGTGAGCCGGTTCGGAAACACTAATAGATTTAGATTCTAGAAGGATCTTTTTCTTTTCGGGGCCCGAGTTGTTCTAGCCTGAGCTCTAATTTGTTTTACGTTTTCAAACCTTAAAATATGTAAATGAAGCTTTAATTAGTTAAAATCTATAAATTAGTGCAAAAAAAAGTCTAAAATAAGAATGCTCATTTGTATGCCCCGATTAATTAGGTCAAATTAATATGTTTTATCACGCTCACATCTGCAATATTTTAAGTTTCAATATCACTGCCTGGTATGGCAATCTGAGCATTAAAAATAAAAATAAACTTTATAGAATCCTAAATGCTGCTGGTAAAATCATTGGCAAAAAACAAACCCCATTTGGGCAGTTGTTTGAGACAAACATCTATAAAAAAGCTAACAAGATCTTCGAAATAAAGAATCACCCTTTGTGTCAGGACTTTGTGATTTTACCATCACAAAAGAGATACAAGACACCGATAGCAAAGACAAACAGACACAAACACTCTTTTGTTCCCCAGGCAATCAAATCATTAAATAGGAACAATCTGATATAAACGTTATCACGTGTAAATTATGAGTGAGTCTGGTGTGAATGTACACTTGGTTTCTTATAGTTATAATGTTTTTTGTTTGGTGTAATGCACAAATTGTAAGACAAATTTCCGTACGGCAATAAAGATTATTATTATTATTATAAAAGTATAAAACTTACCAGACAAGGCCCAATACTCCGACTTCCTGAAAGCAGAAATTAACTGATTTGTGTGTGCTAGGCATTTTTCGTTTAAATACGGAGTTATCGTTGTTGAATCAGCGGCTGCTCCTAGTCTCCCGGCATTGTTAGCAATGTTTTCGAGATCTTCGTTTAAAGATGTATTTGGTGTATAAAGTTTATTCATATCACGTAACTTCTTGACATTCTGTTGATTGCCCACTCCAGGCCGACTCGCTGAGCTAATGTAATCCAACAGATCAGATTGGTATAACACTTGAGGAACCAAGCGTTGAAACTCTTGGTAATGTTGATAATAGTTGGTTGTGTCCTGTGGTAGCTCTATACGGTAATCCTCAGAGGGTGATCTCACAATTTGGCACAAAACGACATTGGTCATAAAAACAAGAAAACAAGTATTAATTTCATACTTAAACATGTTGAGTGCTTTTTTTTTTGTTAACAATTCGCTTTTTTTTCATCCGAATAACACTTGTTCGAAAATGTAATTAAATTATATTTAAAAAATAATTGTGAAGACGCGATGCAATGCTCACACTCGACTTATGACAAAATGAAAGGACGATAGGCCCAGAGCACTACGTGTATAACACACTAAAATAGAATAGTATTATACACAAGACACAACTGAATGTAGAATGTTATGAACTCTTGCTCTTTGGAAGGAGACATTGTTTTCAAAAATTACACACTGGAAAAGCAAAGTGTGTCTATAGAACCTAATAGTGCTTTTGTGAGTTATTGTTTGTTTGTTGTTGGTTTGTTTCGGTTAGGAGAATGAAATGAATAACCACTTAATGGCAGTTCGTTTTATATCATTTCAATGTCAGTTGGTGTTGAAGAAATTGTACAATTTGATAACTGGACAAAATAATTATAATTTATTTATAAAGCGCTGTTAACAAAGAAAATATAGGCTAAAGGCGCTGTGATAACATTACAAACATAGTCCTAAACACGAGAGCTAAAATGACAAACTAATCTAAAAAAGTTTTTAACAGGTAGGTCTTAATATTCTTCTTGAATATAGTGAAGCATGTTGTCTGTCTGAGATCAATGGGGAGTGAATTCCAAGCCTTTGGTCCGTGCACAGAAAAAGCCCGCAGACCGTAGCTTTTGATGGAGAAACGTGGCACCACAAGAAGCGTTGAGTCCATTGAGCGTAGGGCTCTCTAAGGGACATAGGCCTATGGAATGATCAGTTTGCTAAGGTACAAGGGCATTTCTTCATTATAGATACACATAAAACGAATAGTCTATTAGATTTTATATTATGCGATCTATATTGCCCTATTCCTATACGCTGGCCGGGATTGTTAGCACGTGACTTGATACTGCTAACTTTATATATCTATGCTCTTATGAGACTGCATTATTATGCGTAAGGCTTGAACACCCTAAATTTAAACTATTTTTAGATAGTTTCTTCTCGTTTTGTTTTTTTATAAAAATACTTCATATAACACATGTGATTAATGTTCACTGAGACGAATGACATGTTCTACTGATTCTGCTGAGGGCCTGTATAACAGAGGTGCCAAGGCCAAGGCTCATAAAAATCAAAAGCCCGTGTGACTTTGTCAAGTTTAGTTGTAAGTTATACAAAAACGTTTGATCTAGTTATAACCATATATGTTAAACAGGCAAAATAGAAAAAAACAAAGTTTATCTAAGGGAAAGAACTGCACAACAGCTATATCTCTCAATAATTTAGAACTTGTTTCCCTTATTCGGTATCGAACAGAATAACCAATTACCAATAATTAAATCACTGATTAGTTAATGTTTAATTGATTCGTGTTTTGTTAGGTGTAATAAATAATTGTTTCGTTTCAACTTGATCCGACAATGGACAAAACCCTACATATTTAACTATATCTGTAAATACTGGAGGATTAATTTCCCTTGTTAGTATCAAACAAAATAATTAATTACCAATAATTAATTGACTAAATGGTTTATTTTTTGTATGATTCATGTATTGTATGCGCCAATGAATGTGCAAAGTCTTAACTTGATTCGAGAATTGGTGTGGGAGAAATAGCATGTACAAGCTTTTTACCAGATAGATAGTCGGTAAGACAGACATACAGAGTTGATATAAGCTTTGTAATAACAAGCCAAATAGAAAAAAGGGGGTAACTCCACATTTACAGCTATATGCTTTCAATACTTTAATATTTATTTCCCTTTTCGATATCTAACAAAATTTATTAATTACCACTATGTCTCTCTGTGGTAATTAACATCTCAAGACGTTAGCACCAACTGGTTATTTTTTTTTTATTAATTCATGTTTCATTAGGGACAATGAATAATTGTGCAAAGTTTCAAATTGATCCGAGAATGGGGAGTGGGAGAAAGAACGCGTTCAAAATGTGTACCAGACAGACAGGGTGAGTTGATATAAGCTTTGTAAAAACGTTGTGATTTGGTAGGCCTACTAAAAAAATATCGGTGGTAGTTGGCCTCCTTCAGTCGTAGAACGACTCTGGTTCATCTTGCACACTTCCTCATGTGGCTGTGGAGCCCTATTTTGGAGAGACAATCCCGTCCACAAATTTCGCAGGTTAAGGTGGTCTTTGCTTCGGTGGTAGAGGAGCTGGCCATTTTTCGTATTGTACGTTTTTCTTCCTGAGCTGACACCCATGTTCTTTCACTGTCCATAGCTTTCTTGGTCACTGTCTCTTTCCATCTGGTGCGGTCTAGAGCTATGTCTTCCCAATGGTCAGTATTGATGTTCACTGGTTTTAGGTCCCGTTTTATTACATCTATGTAACGGAGGTGGGGGCGACCAGTTTTTCTTGAGCCAGTCGCGAGTTGTCCATAGAGGATGACTTTCGGGATGCGATTGTCCTCCATCTGGCAAACATGTCCAAGCCAGCGCAAGCGGCTTTGTCTGAGGGCTGTAAAGATGCTGGGAATACCTGTTCGCGCATGGATCTCAGTATTGCACACTTTTTTCTTTCCATGTGCTTTTCAAGATCCTACGGAGACATTGCAAATGGAATGAGTTTAGTTTTATCTCTTGATTTGCGTAGGTGGTCCATGATTCACTGCCATAGAGTAGTGTACTCATAACGTATGCCTTGTAGACTTCCATTTTGGTCACTGTAGTGAGATTCTGGTTTTCCCAAACTCTTGGCCTGAGTCTAGCGAAGGTCGAGGCAGCCTTGCCTATTTTAGGCCTATCTCCTCTTCTAGAGACAGGTCATCTTGAATTTGTGAATCCCAGATAGCAGAATTCATTTTAAAAATATCGACAAGTCTCAAATTCGATTTCCGGGATTTTAGGACAACCTTGAGTCTACCCAGCTCTATTGGGTACCTGGCACGTTTGGGACATAAAGGCTCAATGTAATTTTGTCCCTATTAGTTGTTGCGGTGACGGTGGTTTTAAATAAGATAACCTAAAGAAAACATGGGAGGCACGGGTGGCTGAGCGGCAAAGCTCTTGGCTTCCAATCCAGGTTCAAATCCTGGTGTAGACTGTAAAATAATGCACTTTTACTTCTTGAATTTTGCCTTGGATATTTGCTAACATTCTTTTGTTGTTTGGGGATCTCGGGGCAGAGCTGTAAAGCACCTGTCTTCTGGAACGAGGGGTCCTGGTGAAGAATGGGATTTTTAATATTATGAATTTTAAGGGCAACCTTAAGTCCACCGATCTCTAATTACTACCTGACATTAGTTGGGAAAAGAAAAGCGGTTGGTCGTTGTGATGGCCACATGACACTCTCATAACAATCTGCCTTAGAAACATGTGACTTTTATATCATATGCCCTATAGATCGCAAGGTTATATATTAAGGGTGTAACTGTAATTGTATCAATAAGTTTGGATCAGTCTAGTATTTTATAAAGATCAATGACTGGACTGGATTAATAAATCTGTGCGATTAGAAATATTTTACAAATCTTATCAACTCACTCTGTCTATCTGGTAGAAAGCGTGCACACGTTATTTCTCCTCACCCATTCTCGGATCAAGTAAGGTGTCTGGGTATTTTAAGTATTTTAAAACCTAGATTCTGTGTTTACAAGAACTTGTTTCAATTTCAATGTTTACATTTTTTATTTTATTTTTGCACATGTCAGACACAGATTAGTGAAACAAATTGAAATAAAGCTACATTATTTTTAATGTGTACAATTCAATGGCACTTTCATTAACTCTCGAATTCAGGTAGACTTATCATAAATAGAAGATCTAGTCTCTAGATTACTCTAGAATACTCTAACTCTAGCTAGGCTTGAGAGCAGCTACTTCAATCAAGTAATAGAGATCTAGTAATAGAGACTAGTCAGTACTCTATAGTCTATAGTATAATACTAAATATTAATAGTACTATTACTAACTACTAGTCTAGACAAGACAGTCACAGTCTACTCTAGACTCTTACTTTACTTAAATTACTAGTCTTAGACTTAGAGTTGAGTGAGACTTAGATCTACTTAGAAGTTAGAGGACTTAGAGTAGACTAGAAATACCATTACTAGAATCTAGATTTAGATCTAGTCATATAAACATAGACTGAGACATAATTATAATTTTAATTATAATAGACTACTAAGTCACTACTAACTAAAAGTTAGTAAAAGTAACTAGATCTAGGCTAGTACTATATGGCTCCTTTTGTCTCGAAAGGCAATGGATGCGCCCAAGTGAGTCACTGGCTTTGGCTTAATCTTGAGACGGGGCAGAATCTGGTGTGGCTAATCAAGCCAATTCTAGAACGGCAGACTTTGCCACAATTCGTACATGTGTATGCCTCTGATTTAGGGCTAGCAGACAGGGCAGCTTTCTTTTTTTCCCTCTTGATTAAAGCCGCTTCAATTCTTTTGTTTTCAGCAAGGGTTGTCCCAGCACGCACAGTCTGTCTCCATGCACTCCGGTCTTTGGCTATGTTTTCCCACATACTTTCACTGATGCCTGAGGCTCTCATGTCTCGCTTGCAGACATCTCTATATGTTAGTCTTGGGCGGCCCTTTGGTCTGACTCCTTCCACAAGCTCAGCATATAAGATATCTTTCGGGATTCTACCATCTGGCATGCGGGTGACATGTCCGAGCCAGCGTAATCTTCTTTGTGTCAGGAGAGCATACATGCTGTTCATATTGGCCAATCTCAAAACTTCCTGATTGGAGACATGGTCCCTCCAAGAGATGCCCATTATGCGTCTCAGGCAGCGCAAGTGGAAACTATTCAATCTGTGCTCTTGGTACATGTATGTTGACCAGCTTTCACTGCCATAAAGGAGAGTGCTCACAACACAGGCGTTGTAGACTAGGATTTTGGTCGCTGTGGTCAATTTACCATTTTCCCAGACGCGCTTGGAGAGTTTTGCCAATGCTGTGGTAGCTTTTCCTATCCTTTTTGTCAGCTCGATGTCTAAGTCTAGGTTACTGACAATTGTTGAACCCAAGTAGGTAAATTCCTGCACCACTGAAAGGGTGTGGTTCCCAATTTGTATTATAGGTATTTCTGCGACGTCTTGTGCCAGGATTTCGGTCTTGGAGAGACTTATAGTAAGGCTAAACTCTTGACAAGCAGCTGCTAAGGCGTTCACTAGCTTCTGTAGACCTCCTTGTGAGTGAGATATGAGTGCCGCGTCATCTGCAAACAGCAGCTCCCTTATCAAGATACAACGCCTTTTCGTTTTGGCTTTAAGACGTGCCAGGTTAAAGAGCCTTCCATCGGATCTGCTATGGATGTATATTCCGTCTTCCAGGGATTTAAAAGCACTGGATAGTATGACTGAGAAGAAGATGCCAAATAGTGTAGGGGCCAGTACACATCCTTGTTTTACACCGCTCTTAATGGAGAATGGCCTGGAGGAAGAACTTTCAAACTGAACGGTGCCCTGCATATTTTCGTGAAAAGCTGACAGTAGTTTTCTTAACTTATTTAGGCAGCCGATTCTCTCTAGTACAGCAAACAGACCGCTTCTGCTAACAAGGTCAAAGGCCTTGGTCAAATCAATAAAAGCTATGAAGAGGGGCTGCTTTTGTTCTCTGCTCTTCTCCTGTAGCTGCCGCAGAGAGAAAATCATATCTGTTGTAGATCTACCTGCCCTATAGCCACACTGCGACTCTGGATAAACACGATCTGCCAGGATCTGTAATCGCTTTAGTAATACTCTAGCAAAAGCCTTTCCGACTATGCTAAGCAGTGAGATGCCTCTGTAATTGTTACAATCAGAGCGGTCGCCTTTATTTTTATAAATTGTAACAATGTTGGAGTCTTTCAATTCCTGGGGGACCATTCCTTGTTCCCAGCACAAGCTTAGCAGTTCATGGAGTGGTTTGATTAGGGCATGTTTTCCAGCCTGAATTACTTCAGCAGGAATGCCATCTCCTCCGGGTGTTTTCCCATGTGCAAGCATGTCAATGGCAATGCTCAGCTCCTTTACTGAGGGCGTTTCGTCTAATTCCGTCAAAACTGGAAGTGATGGGAAGTTGGAAACAGCATTTGGTGAGATGGTGTTTTCAATCTGGTAGAGTTCTGCATAGTGTTCTACCCATCGTTCCATTTGCAGCGCACGATCGCTGATGATTGAGCCATCTTTTGACTTGAGCGGAGCACACTTGCTGGTGTGAGGTCCAAAGGCTTTTCTCATGCCCTCATATAGTCCTCTTATGTTACCACAGTCGGCACAAGATTGAATATCTTCGCATAGCTCCTGCCAGTATTTGTTAGGAGGCGCGGTGGCTGAGCGGTAAAGCGCTTGGCTTCTGAACCGGGGACCGGGGTTCGAATCCTGGTGAAGACTGGGATTTTTAATTTCGGGATCTTCGGGCGCCTCTGAGTCCACCCAGCTCTAATGGGTACCTGACATTAGTTAGGGAAAAGTAAAGGCGGTTGGTCGTTGTGCTGGCCACATGACACCCTTGTTAACTGTAGGCCACAGAAACAGATGACCTTTACATCATCTGCCCTATAGACCACAAGGTCTGAAAGGGAAACTTTAGGCTAGTACTACTCTAGTCTAGAATAGTCTAAGTAAGATCATGTAAGATGAGACGCACAGTCTATAGTATAACTATTATCTATAACCACTGACTAGTCCACTACTGGCACTACTCAAGACCCAGTCTTCTGGTGACTACTGACTAGATACTTGAACGAGGGTCTATACTCGACTCTATAGTCACTAGTCTATCATGATTGATAATTAAGTATCATTAATTTGACCAAAATCACTATGATTCATACTGATTTATAAATAATATAACTGATTCTATGATTTTGATTCTACACTTGACTACACTCAGTAATACTCAGTATTGAGCATAGACTACACTCACTACAGTATCTAGATTCTAGTCAATCTTAGATTTTGTTTTCTAGATCTACTCTAGATTCTAGATCTAATATTCTAATATCTAGATTTAATTTAGACTAATCACTCTTGTTAACTCAAGTGACTAGATCATGGCTAGGCTAGTCTACTATAGATGATCTAATTAGGTTTTTTGACAAAACATTCAAAATAAAATATATATAACAACAGAAACTAACTAGTTATGTAGAGCTTGGTGAGAGGTTTACAATGATACCAAATTATCTTTCTATGTTATATAGGAGCAAATTTATGCCGTTTCATATGTAGAAAAATGGACTATAGAAAATGTCCAAAAAACTGTGATAAAAAAAAATGAATTTTCATCTTTATCTCATCATAACTTTATAACTCTCCACTAGGTTGATCAAAGATTTAGTAAGCCATTAAACAATGCATAAATCATTTATACTTCATATTATCAACGAGAATCGCTAATGTCTGGCGCTACATGTCGCTTCATCATGGAGTGACTTCATTTAACACAGTGATTCCCAAAGTGGTCTATATAGACCCCCAGGGGTCTATGAAGACTTCCAAGGGGTCTACGAAAGTTTAAAAGGGAATTGGGGGTCTATGAGATGTGCAAGGGGGTCTATGATAAAGAATCTCAATTTAGCATGTCGTGACTTTAATTTTGACAATGGGAATCTTTTCATACACACATTTATGATTTGTACCTTAGGAAATCCTTAAAATTTTTATCATCCTGATTGAATGAAAAGTTGTTTTATTTAATTTAATAACTAGATTTAAAGAGTGTAGTTTTGTCTAGTTATAAAATTAACAAACAGAAATGTAGACTGTACAGCGTTAAGTATTTGAAATTGAACTTCATTACTTCCTTGTCAAACAAGCGAGTGTTAATGTGCCATTTTTTATGATGCCATGAAACCAATTAAGCTGGAGGATCATTTGAGATGATGCCACCCTGATAAAAAAAAAGATAAAGGTTTGCAAAACGTTCAAACACTCAAAGATAAAATGTATAAAACAACCACAAAAATCTCTCTTTGACCTGACATTGAGAAGATGATGATTAGTGAACGTTTTACTATATCTCTTTACTTATAGTAAAATACTGAAAACCTCACACGATAGGCAAATTATTTATTTTAACAGCCGTTGAAGAAATTGTAAAAACTCTTACACAAACTTATATCATTAAAAGAATTTTATGTTTGGGTTCTGTGGCCGGTGTCTTGTTTTGGGCCTCTTGATGAAGAGTGCAATTTTGAAGACATGGTTGGCATTCTCTGGTGACACTCCAAAAGGGCAAAAGTCAATGGTCCCAATTTTGAGCTTCTGGAACATATGTTTTCTCATTATGATGTGTACGGTTCTGATGTGAAAAATTATAGGTGGTCCTATCGGAATAGATAATAAAAGATGTCATCGAATGAGAGCTTGTCCATTTCTCGATTTTACAATTGACTATTGGTTTCTTCATTTCTTCCGGATAGAGTGCGATGTTGAAGTGTGTATTTGTTTTCTCACATTTGGCAAGTGTGTCAGCCTTCTATTTCCTTCTATTTCAACATTGGAGAACAGCATTCTTGCTGTTGTTGTTGAGCTTTACAATGTGACCCAATATGTTTTGTACAAAATCTTTTGTATGTTCCTTCAGATTATGTGGATAATTACATCCTAGCCCAAACCTCCCGACTGGAGATGCGAGCAGGCAAGGTGACTACCGAACGTCATTTCAGACATCATGAGTTGTTTTACTCAGGAGGAATCAGAGTTTGTCAAGCTTTGAAGGAGTCTTTTTATATCGGCCATGAAAAAAACAACTGTTTAGTGAACTTGGCTGATTCGCTAGCATGGTAGCTGTTAGCTCCAGTGCTCCTATTTCTTCACTGTGGTTGTCATAGAGCTCATTAGTTATAATGAACTTAATTTTTAAATTATTTTTTCTCCATTGGGCCATTAAATGAGTATTCCAGCTCCTCCGTTTGTGGTGGATTTCTGAGAACCATCCATGCAAACTCTGACCCATTGGTTGTTAGGGCAATGGATTTATAGAAGAGCTCACTAAATTCTTGAGCTCTGTTGGAATGTAGTCAAATATTTCTTTCTTCTAATGTAAGTCTTTGCAAACGACATATTTCTGCAAACAACATATTTCTCTATACAGCTGGCTGAGTCAACCTTGTCTGGTAATGAGTTTTTTTTCAAATTATTATGGCTTAAGAAATCCATGAAAAACTGCTCCAAGTGAAAACTTTACTGTGATGTTTAAGGCACATAAATATTTAATGTTTTAAAGAACTACTTCATAAAACAGCAAATCCCTATAAGAAAAATTATCTCCGTAGCAACGGATGGTGAGCTTGCAAGACTTTAAAAACAAAAATTTTCCAATGTGTTTAGTGATTGTATGCTATACGTATTCACTGTTCTATAATGGGTTTTAATTTGTGCCAGTTAATAGAGTTATTAAGAAAAAGTTCAACTTAAAATGTAGTTTTAATTATGTGTAATTTGAAATTGATGAATTTTCAAAAATTCAATATAACTTAAGCAGGGGGTCTACGGAAAACCAGAAAACATGGCAAGGGGTCTACGAGACAAAAAAGTTTGGGAACCACTGATTTAACATCATCAGGATGAGCCCAAACTTGCCTTAATAAGCTGATTTCCTTTTATATTTTGTGTACCTAAGTATAGAAAAAAAAGATTTCTAACACTACTCTATTATAATAGAAAAATTGATTTTAATACTATAGTCATAGATTGTTATGGTAGTTATAATTTTTCCCATTTCGAAAAATGCCTAATTTGGCATCATTTATAACTAATAACAGCATGTTAGGGTAAGTTTTTTTTAATTTTGGAGGACAAAATTTCTTTAAAAAAATAATGAAATAACAAACTTTAAGCATAAATCTAGGTCTAAATACAATTTAAAAAATACCAAGCTTGCTTAAAAATGATAGTAAATGCAAATTCATTCTTACCAATGACTTTACTGTAAATTTTCTAAATAAAAATGACTTTCATTTGTTGACAATGTGGTATCATTCAAAAGCTTAGGAATCCTCCTTTAAGATTTTCACAAGGGTTTTTTAAAAAGAAAGCAAATGTAAAAACAACTTTGCAATCAATCAACTAACACCATGGGTTTGGAAGTCTAGCCATGCTGTTTCAAAACTATATAGCAGTTAGTCTAGCAGTTTATAGGTCAGTAGAGTAAGGATGTCAAAGTACCTAATCTAATGATAGTATTGATAATTACTTTCTATTTTTATATTATTATAGGTAAAACTACTGATCGAAAGCCACTTCTTAAGAATGTTACGCAAGTGGCAGCGCATCAATGTCTATCCCTAAGGTCATCTGGTCACAAGGTTACTAGTCGCAGGTAGCATAGTGGTATCGGTAGTATAATGTAATAGTTTGTGGTTAGGGTTAGTAGAGCGCTCGCGTGCAGTTGAGGTCACATTAGTATGTCATCATGCGTGTGGATAGACAGCTGCCAAATAATTGACCTGAAAAGATAGGGGCCTATGATCAGAAGTTTTACCTAGATTTCAATAGATGTCCATCCTATAGCAAGCGATTTGTAGACCAGATTGTATCAATGCCTGGGAAGATTTTGAAACATAGTCCGTCCCCTATCTATAGTCAACATTACTAACTCAAAGTGACTTTATGGACATGGGACTTTATTGCTTCATCTTTAATGGACACTCTTAATATACATTAAAATACATATTTGAAAAAAAAAATGTTTACATTTGTTTACTTCTATTTCTTTTAAGTGGTGGTGCAGAGTTGCTTTGTGGAAATGTAAAAAAGCACAATATTACTCTACCCAAGCAAGATGAAAAATGTGAGTTACTGTTATTGATGTATACATTTTTTTACCAGATTACATCCACCAAATTTGTGATTGTCATTTAGAGTTGAGATTCTTGAAACTAGGTCAATGGACACAGTCTTTCTATCAAAAAGCTTGATCACACAGGTTATCTTTGTACTAGTTCTTGCATTTTAGTTCTGCTGCACAATAGTTAGTTATCGCCTTGTATCAACACAGTGCATGGGCTTATTGTTCTCAGATCTTAGAAGGTTGAGGGTCAGTAAACCAAACTTCAGTTTAAGAAAACTAATCAAGGAGATGATTTGCATGGTGACATACTGGTACATGAATTAGCACAACAGCAGGATTTATGACCATGGGTTTTGCAAGAGATGATTTGAGCCCCTCAAGCCCTCACTCATATGGAGTTTGATGATTATGAAAAGCAGATAGTCTGTCCAACATTTATCATAATAGAATTTCAAGCTAATATTTAAGTCCTTGAAATAATTACCAGGTTTGTCAGGACTGAGTTCTGGTTAGCCTGGGTCTCCTGTTAACTGTAGAGGAGAAAGGGGGGCAATTCAGGTTGTTGACTTCATAACTGTTATTGTTTTGGATTGTTTTTACTTTGTGAGATGTTTTTTTGAATGGAATGTAACTCATAATAAAGCAGTGTGATTTTGTTCATAGTCCAAGACAGTTGGACCTTTGGTTATAGATAGAGTTGAAGTGTAGACTCTAATTATTTTCTGTGTAGTCATTATTCAGTCTTTGGGATATTGAGCTGTTATATTTTAATTGATACTGGATATTTCAATTGTCTGAGCCTGTAGTATATTACAGCGTATGTAATAAACATGTTATTTATCTGTGAATTGGCATTCTGAATCTTTAATCTGTCATTATATGTTTGTTATGGTATTGCCCAGGACTTGGGTACATTTAGTAATTAGCATTGAAGTACACATATGTATATTAGAGAAGAAAGGGAGTCTTGACAAGGTTGTTTGTTTTGTTTTTTTCGGTTAATTAAGACAAATATAATTTAAAATGGAATGTCTATCAATGTTTTAAAAAAGTCACAAAATAAAGGATTACTATGTCATAGCTAATAGTGAATGTGTGTTCAACTCACAATCAGCATTTTTTTTTTTTTTTTTTTTAATTTTTGTTTGAATAATTGAATAATTTTTTTTTTCACATCAGGGCTAATAAAAGATCTCTTGATATGGATTCAGAAAAATATAATCAAAGAGAGACCAGAACTTTTTTTACAAGGAAATACAGTGTATGTAGATAAATGATCTATTCTATCTAACCTACGGTACTTTAACTATAACCTTAGTAATTGTGGAAGCGCTGTGGCAAAGTGGTAAAGCACTGACTTCCAAACAAGGGGGTCCCTGGTGAAGACTGGAATTTTCAATTTCGGGATCTTTTGGGCACCAATGATTCTACCCAGCTCTAAAGAAAATAAATGAAATTGACCTTAAAATACTTTTATTAGAAACCCGTGGATTTAGTATTTACATTAATTAATGGGATTTTTGATGTTTGTCTTTTTTTTTTACGCATTCAAAAGTAGCTTCATTTTTCTACTTAAAATATGAGCAACATTGTAGCTAGCTTCACCACTGACTCATTTTCTTGTCTCTTTTTGGTAAATATTCTCATCAATCCTTTGATCTCTCGACATAGTTTAACCTATTTATGTCTCGAATCAAGAATGCTGCTGTGGTTATTTCATGATTCCGCTTATATTGTAGCTTTTTTTTTTTTTTTTTTTTTTTGTAAACAACCACACTTTCTTTGTAAAACAAACATGATGGCTTAATATAATGTTCCACACAAAAAAAATATGGTTCATTCACTTTTCCTGGTAGATTCTACATTCAGAGTCCTACTTCATAAACAAATGTTAAAGGTCATGGTACCAATCCATCAGAGAAAAAGTTGGGGCTCTGACATAGGTATAGATAAATTTTTCCTTTTTCTGGAAGTGGAGGATTTTCTACACTTTGTGCAGATGTTTGGTGACTTTGCTGAATGATAATTCAAAGTTTCTGTCTTATGCAATTAATCAAATGCAGTTCACAAAATAAGAAAGATAACATTGTCAGAAAAATGGAATTTCTGTGGATGAGTCACTTTCAGTACCATGGGTACCAAAAATGTTCAGTACTATTACTTAGCATTAGTTGTGTGAAAATCAGCCAGTCATACATATGTTTCATGTTCAAACTCATGGTACATAACTGTAGATAGTTTAAAATGTATTTAGCTCACTAGGAATACTATCATGTAGGTAAACATTTGTGCTATAATTTTATTTATACTGAACTGTAAAATTTTCCCTAAAATTAAAATGTACTTTTTCAGGCGACCTGGTATCCTGGTTTTAATAAATGATGCAGATTGGGAGCTTATGGTAGGCATTATTTTGTCCATTAAGGCAGTAATTCTGAGTAGGTCATGTGTTAATGCTTTCCTTCAAATTATCTGTAAATGTTTTTTTTTCAACTGGTGTGCTATATATATATATATATATAAATTCACAGGCAAAATTTAGAATTTTAGATCCATGCTGAGCATAAAATGTTTGTACAAATTGTAAATGTTTTTTTTTTTACTTAGGGAGAATTAGACTATGAACTAGAAGACAATGACAGAATAATATTTATTTCTACACTTCATGGAGGCTGACAAATCATTATGTTTTGAGAAACTGGTGTAGATTGAAATGCTTGCATCCATGGCAAGAATTTGTTAATGATAAGGGACTTCACTGTCAAACAACCCTAACTGTTAATGAAAGTGTCTTGTAATTATGAAATGTAAATAAATTATGTGTAAACATAAAGTATTTCGTTTTTAGTTTAACATGTGTGACAAAAGGGTCAAGATTACTTAGAAACATTGCCTCCTTTAGTGTAAACAGGAAATTTAACTTCAACATCACTACCTGGTATGGCTATTTGAATATTATTTAAAAAATACTAAATGCTGCTAGCAATGTCATTAGTATCAAACAAATCCCAATAGGACAACTATTCAGAAAAACAGTAAGAAGTCAATATGATTTTAACATATAAAACGGCCATTAGGTAACAATTTTAACATATTACCATGACAGATCACAAAAGCAGACACAGGAACTCCTTGTTTTGTTATTATGTAATGCACGAAGAAAAAAGGATAAATTTCCTCAAGGATAATAAAGTTATTATTTATGAACTAATCCATCTCTAAAAGTTAATCCCTGTAAGTTTTACAGGATATAATCTTAAATTGGAATTTCAATCAAGGGTATTGAAACGGCTTTGATTTAGTATTTCAGGCGTTTAAAGAACAAACATCAGTAAGACAGGTCCTGCCTTCAGTGACACTTCTATGTAATTACAAAGCCAGTACTTGAATACGCATCCTCCTTTATACCCAAGAAAACATTTTTTTAAAAAATGTTTTTGCACAAGCATATATGCAGACCCAAGAAGAGAGTTGACTAGATAGATGCACCAAGACAAGATTTAAAAATAATAATGTAAAAAGAACAAAAACAACAAAATAAATTAGAAAGTCACAAAAGGACATGGGAAAACCTATGACTAAACCGAGTTTAAATCTCTAATTATCGCGATCAACAAGGTACAGCATTCTAAGTTAATCTAATTTCATAATGTGCATTATTGTTATTAAAAAAAAACTTTTGTAATTTTAAACAAATCAGTTTGGATCATAAAAATATAAAAAAGGGGGAACAACCTGAATTCAAACTCTTGGCTCAAGCCAACAGTGTGACCACTCTGCTAGTGGAGGGACTATGAACATGGAAGATTGTGTAGGTAACTATTGTTTCTATAGTCAAGTCCTAATTTTCATGTTGTGTTCAGATGATGAATTATGAAGGGAACTAATTCAGTCATGTGCAAATTATTTTCCTTCTCAAACAAAATAATTACCAATAGTTAACTAATTTTTTTATTGATTTTATTGTGCTGTAAGTAAAAATAAATAATTGTTTGAAATTTCAGCTTGATCTTGAGATTGGGTGTGGGAGAAACAGAGTGAGTTCATTTAAGCTTTATAAAAAAACTTAAAGGTAGACAGGAGTTATTTATTGGTTCTAAAGTTAGATAAATTCCCAACTAATATTATAATCAATGAACACAATAATCTGTTATGTATCATGGACAAAAATGTTTATTTGTTTAAAATGTGGGCAGACAAGTAAAAATGAATATTTGTTTTTCTAACATCTTATCACATAACAAGTATATGAACTATTGAATGGACACATGTATGTGCAAAACATTTGTTTAAATATCAAATAAAATGGCTAATTAATTTGCCACATTAATGAACATCTGTTAGCAGTTATTTTAACATTAAAACATCAGTTCCCTTAACAAAAGGGAATGCAACAATTATTATTCATGTCTCACTTTTAACACTTGTATTTCAAAGAAAATGACAGAATGTACAACTGTTTTAATATAACAAAGTGTTAAAATACTACTCACTTAGTTTACGTTTATAAAACTAAAACAAACAAAAACATTTAATGAGATCGTTTTCTTTCCTTATCTTTGTGCTTGTGTTTTTTCTCTTCCTTCTTATGATGCTTGCTGCGGTGCTTGTCTCTGCTCTGGTATGGGGAAGACTCTCTGTCCTTTGACCTGCCTGGTGAGGTGTCTCTCTCAAAACTGTCATCAGGGCTGATGTGTCTGTCTCTGTTAATGGAGGGTGATCTTTCTGTTTCTTTTTGGTAAGGCGAGGCATGCCGATCAGGTGACATATCCCTGTCATGGCGGAGCGCTGGAGAGACTCTTTCTCTGCGGTACGGAGACAGATCTTTTTCTTTGGGGTGACGCGAGTCTTTACTTCTGTGTGGCGGTGAATCCTCCCTCTCTTTCCGTGATGATGAATTTCTTTCTCTGTAATGAGATGATGGATAATCTTTCTCTTTACTGTGGGAATGCTTTTTCTCCCTGGACCTTGACCTCGACCTGTGTTTGCTATGCTTACTTCTCTTGTGTTCTTTTCTCTCTCTACGCTGCCTTTCTCTCTCTCTTTCTAATTCTCGTGTAAAATCATCTTTGGATCTATAAAATTTAAATTGTATCAGTTTTATTTATGTATTATTACACATAGGTAGAAAAAAATGTTTTTGTAAAGAAAAAAGTTTTGTAAAGAAAAAAGTTTAATTTTAATCAAAAGTTTAGCTATGCAAGGCATCATTTAAAAAAAAAAAAACAACTACTAGTACTACAACTAAAAACTACTAACTCTTTAAAAATGAAAATGTACTAAGGATACATAATGTTATTACCTAGAAACTGGACTATGTCTTGGTGATATATGCCTTCGAGGAGGTGACCGCCTTGGAGATCTCCTTCTAACAGGGGAATATCTTCTTGGAGAGCCTCGATATGAGGCACCGTTTCTGAAATCTTCTCTGTTGCTGCCACCAAAACCACCACCCCGACTGCAAGGGAAAACACAAAATTATCTTTAATTTCAATAAAAAAAAATTTGATTAAGCTTATAGGGCAGTGTAAATAAACTCTTAAAGCCTTCATAGACAACAGTTAGGTATTTTTTTTGTTAAGCCAAACAAAAATGTATATCATTATTTATTAAAACATTTTCATTGTCACTTTTTAAATATTAACCAAGGATTGCTTTAAATATAATCTGTTACGCTTACTTTGTCCAACTCTTAATATACACTCACAGAAGAAAACAAAGTTCCAATTCAAAACAATCAAAGCTTAGTTCTTTATGCCTTAATCAATCTTGGTATTATATATATTTTTTCTGATTGGTATACTATAATAAAAGAGTGAGAACTGAATTAAATAAGGATAAGACAAGCCAGAGTGAACATACCCTCTTTGAGACAGAGCTGCTCTTTCAGCTTCCCCAAAGGAAACTTGATCATCTGGTATATGCTGTGGCTCTTCTTGAACCTGGTCTCCATAGCCCTGAAAGCCTCCTGCCGTGACTGGTCTGGTTCTTAGCTTTTGGTCAATTTCTTTCTATAAAAAAGAGAAGTTATTCATAATCAATTAGAAAATAATTTTTCTTACTATTAGAATAAGCTTTCTTCATGTTAAAAAAAAAAAGCAAAAGGTGTAAGATGGTCAAAAGTGTGCACAATTCTAGACAGTGTTTGTTGTTGCTTTTCTTTTAAAATAATAGAGAGAAGAATCTTGTGCTGTAACAAGTGAATCATTTATTTCAAGCTAAAATTCTGCTGGATCTCATTCAATATAGTGCTCCACAAATAACACAAATGTATTAGGTTCGAGTCCCATACTTGTCAATCTTTTTTATGACAAATAAAATATGACTGTTTACTATACTATTCGAACATAATGTAGGTGTTGATTTTTTTTATTTTATTCTATATTATTTATCTAAATTTCAATAACTTTCAACCCAAACAGAGAAAAAAAACTGGCAACTAAGTAACAAGCAATGAAGATAATAATTACAGCAATAACTGTCAAATCAATTAGTAATCTAGTCAAAAAATGCCCACATGCCAGAAGCATGGTGTATTAAAAGGTTTGTGCTAAAAGTAAAATATATAAACACAAAATAATAACAACAGTATAATTCAAATTTCAACTAAATTTCTCACAAGGAAAAATATGAACATGGGATATATTTACTTGAATAGGCACAGGAATCCTGGGAAACAGAGTGGAGTACCATTCCAATTTCACCAGCCACTGTCGCAACATCTCACCAATTGTCATCATGTGACCACCACCGGCCTTCACATCTAATTCCTAAAAAGATAAAAAAAAAAAAGAAAAAAAAATATAAATCATTTTTTAAATCAACACAAAAAAAGTATTATATAGCATGAATAAATATAAAAAGCATAATAATATTTGTCCCCATCTGTGAAAGAAAAGTTATTGCCCCTAACAGTGTATTGGTGATACATTAAAACAAAAGTCCCAGAGCTGTGTGAGAGGTTCCAGGACTGTAAATCAATCACGGTTCTTGTCCGCTATTGTAGTAGCATTTGAAAAGTTGTTCCAGAAATAGTTAAAACTGCAGGTTTAAGAAGAATTAAAATAGTTGAACTTGACATGAAGTACTTGTCTAACTATTCACTGATGATTTAGGACCTCACTCAAAAATACTTACCTAGATTTATACCACAAAAATCAATTGCAATATGGACTAAGATAACTTTTTTTTTCATTGTGTACAGATAACTTTTTTTTTCATTGTGTACAATGTTACAAGATTATAAAAGAAAAAAAAAAAAGAAATAAACATTATATATATAAAAAAAAAAATGGCCCCCTTTTGGGCCCCAAAGAAATCTATTATAACCTCTTCTCGAGGCGTCCGTGAAAGACTTTGAAGTAAGCTGGGAGATTTTGGAAATCCTCACACAGGCTAAGGCATAGACCCTGTACATACAAAACAGCACATCAATTATGGGAGCCATAGAAATAGTTAGCATTGTGTTAAAATGATCTAAATGCACACCTATAAAACTTTCAATTATCTTTTTCTTTTTAAACTTAATTTGATAAAGCTATGCTGCTATATTATTTCCAACTTTAAGTTGAACAGTCAGAGTAAATCCAAGTTATATATTTTTTTTTTAAATACCCAAGTTACACAAATGTATTGACATTATCTAATAAATATTGCTATGCTGTTTGAAAAGGTTCATGCTATACTATTAAAAAGTTCAAGGTACTTTGATTCTAGATGAAAAATAAGCACAAGTCTTCTGGTGCAAAAAAAAATAAAAAATAATTAGTTGGGGGCCTATGCCAATTCTAAGTAATTAATATGTTCAGCTGGCAGTATTTTTAATATCAAATAGACATTTTAGATAACGGCAATGAAGAAGGGTTGGTCGATTTCAAAGACATACAGACTGAGAATACCTATGTAGAGACATTTCAGCTACAGATCAATCACGCATAGAATGTGCGAAAATGTAAGCATGTTGAAAACAACGATAAAAACTGATGTATTAAAAAAAAGCATTTAGCTCCAGCTAATAATAAAATATATATATATATACCTTGCAAATAATAAATTATATCTAAGGGAAAAAAAGTGTGTGATTTCAATGGCTATGAAAGCTTTATCAATCTTAATGACAAAATAAAAAGCTCTACTAATCCATATTAGAACTTTGCTCTTTTCAATCAAAACAATATCTAGCTTTCACAATTTAAAAAACAAAAGCAAGGATTATTAACTGGTGTCACCCAACTCCTGAAAGCAACTTTTAAAAATACTGCCAGCATTTTTTTTAACTGAGTAAATGAAATCAGCAATGAACAATAAATTTAAAAACAAAAAACACAATTAGAAATTCTGATAGTACTCACCAGTCAATATAGTGAGTCGATCAACAGCTCAATATCCATATAGAACATGGATAAGTGTGTGTGTTGTAAGTGTGTGTGTGTGTGTATTGTTTAATGTACAGTTTGCACCAAATACTTGGCCCACTTAAAACAGATACTTCTAACATTAGATTTTAATTGTACTTTTACAGCCTACAATATTCACAGGGTCAATTGAACTTTCAAATATTTGGTGTAAAAAACAAATTATTGAAAAATAATCTTTATTTTTTCTATTTTTTTTTTTTTGCGAGTTCAAACTCAAATCTTTAAAAATAGATCTAAAAATGTATTCTGAAACCTGATAACATGAACAATTGTATTGCTTTTTTATTAAAAAATGTTTTTTCAATAGAAAAAAAAAACTAATGGTTGTTTAAATAGCAATAGTACTGATTCATTTATTACAACAGAAATAGATTAAAATTTATTCCCTTTGAGAGGAGAAAAAACATATGCCATGCTACTTGGTTTTAAAATGTACCACAATGATAAGGAAATTGTCATAGTCACTATGGACATCAAGTGAGCCAAATATGGTGCAAATTGTGTTCTTATTGTTGAATCATACCTCTTCATCGTCCAAATAAGGTTCATACCAATCCCATAAGTCTCCAGGATTCTGTGTGTATCTGGGCAAAGATGAAACAAACAGAAAACAAAATTTATGATACAATCAAAAAGAATTAAAATGTGTAACTAAATATTGTCCTTAGTGGATCTGCATTCAATAATTGCCACTTTAGGATTACACAAACATAGCACTCTATCAAAAACGAATGTGCAGATGTGTAACTGAGAAAATGAGATAAAATTCAATTCTTTCTGGGTTTTAATTTGTCTGCTTCAGTAGTTGTTTTTTTTTCACTAAATGAAAACAAAAAAAGACTAGTAAGTAACTAGTAAGTGTTGTGGAGCGTTTGTGCATAATTCTATTCACTGAATAGATACGGAAATAAGACACTATCGCAGATGAGGTTAGAAATAGGATTGAATGGTTGACAAAGAGTAAGTTGAAATAAGAGAAAAGTCAAGAGACGAGAGACAGAATGACATGTGTTTAATGTAGTTTTTGAAGCAAGCTTCATTTTGTTTAACAGTTCAACATGCGTTTCTACATATATCTAAATTGGAACTGAAAGATGTATATACTGTCAATAAAAATTAAGTTCCACCAATAGTAACCACACTTAGTTAATAACAAATTATATCTCCTATTTTTTCAGATTCATTAATATTCCAAATAGAGATAAACTCTAAGATTTCTTTACACTTGGTTATGCCATTTTTTGTTTCAATGTTTTTATACAAATTATATATGGCTGAAAACATAATGACCATTAATATATTGCCACACCATACTTTTAAAAAAAGGGTAATTCTTAAGACAATGAATAAAATTCATATTTTGTGTGCATTTTCCCTCTTTTACCCTGGGTATTACATGTTTTGTTTTTTTTTTCAAACTATGACAACAAAAAAGCACAAACCTGATATACATAAATCCTAATCCCCTGATGTAAGGGGAGTCTCCGTGTGTTATCAAGTTGTTGACTTGCTTCTTGGTCAGCTTAAGAGTGAACAGCTTGAACAGCAAGCAATAGGCACTAGAGACGATGCCACCAGCACCCACCCCTCTCACCTTAGGACAAAAGATGACAGGTGTGAGCTTCAAATCAAGGTCATGGTGCTATCAGGTGCGATAGTACTTATCCAGCTACTTGCTATCTTATTTATAGGTTGGAAGCACAATCAAATGGGAAAAAAAAAATTAAACTACTCATTACTGCCCTTTCCACTTAAAGTAAAGTAAAGTTTCCCTTTCAGACATGTGGTCTATAGGGCAGATGATGTAAAGGTCATCTGATTCTGTGGCCTAAGGTTAACGAGGGTGTCATGTGACCAGCACAATGACCAACCGCCTTTATTTTTCCCCAACTAATGTGGACTCAGAGGCGCCCGAAGATCCTGAAATTAAAAATCCCAGTCTTCACCAAGATTCAAACTCCGGACCCCGGTTCGGAAGTCAAGCGCTTTACCGCTTAGCCACTGTGCCTCCTCCTTTCCACTTAGCATGTATGTGAAATATTAACCCAAAAGCTACTATTTCAACTCCAAAAACAAAGAGAAGTAACACACAAAAAATTAACAGAGTAGCAAATAAAATACACATCTACATAATAAGCCACAATAGTTAATGAACAAGTAAAGCTAATTATTATACTTACTAATATATATATATATATATATATGTTTGTTAGGCACATCTGCATACTTTCAGCCATGTTGATATATATGTTAGACATATAGATAGATAGGTAGATGTAAGCTAGGTAGATATGCAATAAATGGTTACTTACCCCTCCACACATGCCCGTCTGACCTGCAGTCTTTCGACTCCCCTTTTCCCAAGGTTCTAAATGCTCTACCTAGAAGAAAGATAAATAAACAAAATAGATTATAGCTTTTATATTGCGCTACTTTCATGCTTATAGCATGGTCAGAGCCCAATTGTCCAATCTCATTTGTGGACTGCCATTAGGCGCACAGTAAACACAACTCTGCTCAAGTCAGGTGTCTAACCTCAAGCCCCCTTTATAGGTAGCCAGCCAAGCCAAGTTCAAGAGTACTTAGCATCTCAACCACACTTCCCATCACAAGAAAGACAAAAGTTTTTCTTGAAAAGATGTAAAAAAGACTGTCCTAAGGTATGAGATATTCATTGATTCTTCTTCAAGCCAGCTTTTGCTGAAGACATGCAGGATTTATTTCAGGTTTTATTTTTTTGTAAAAAAAAAAATAAAAGCAGTGCAGAAGTTTAAAAACTAAAAAAGTATTTTATCCGTTAATAATTTTGGAAAAAAAAAACAACTTCCACAAAAGTAAGACCCCAGAAAGTCAAGGGACCACTCCACATACCTAAAGGATAAGGTAAACATGTTTCAAAGTCTTTAATCTTACGGACATAAAAAGAAAGTTTCTTCCTAACAGCTGACTACATAACAAAAGTGAAAGAAACCTCAACTTTGAGAGAGCTAAAATATAAACTTGACTGGAAACTTACTCTGTAGTAAATCTCATCCACTACCTCATGAAATGTTTTCAGTTCAAAGAGTTGGACTTTGAAATAGGGCGAAGACTGGATATTTGTAAGTATGAGTGTGTTGAGATTCATGGTCTTATCATTGCCCCAAGTTGTTAAAGCATTGCTGGGAGCCATTTCTGATTTGATACTTCTTTAAACTGCAATGCAAAAAAATAATTGTAATAAATTAATTTAATGAGTAAATAAGACAAAATATCAATTTTTACCGTCAATGTTTAGTTGATGTTCCAAGTTTATAGCTCAAATTTTATAACCTTAATAATAAGCTCTAAGGAATTATATTCAAACTGCCAATACCAGCTGGATTCCAAAAACATGAATGCCAGGCAATGGTGGTAATTGATGATTGTGTCTAGTGCATGTGCTAAAACAGTCATTATAAAGTGACAATTTGATAATTGCCACCATCAGATCATTGAATTATTTTTCATCATTTAGACCTAGGACTACCATTAATGTGGAAATAACTGTAAATTCCACACATTCCATTATCAACAACTACTGAACTGTTTATAAAGGCTCTACCTTGTTATAAAAACAATAGTTATATCTACATGTAAATTATCAAGAACTTTTATTGTTATCAACATGTTTGTAAATTATCAATGATAGTATAAGTATTAATAAATAAGCATGAAAATATAAAGTCCAGTCCTGATCAACAGATCATGTTAATCAAAACAATACTAAGCTCAGACTATGATGAAAGATAAAAAGGTACCCCTTTCAGTAATTGCTAGCTATCAGAACAGATGATGCAAAGCTCATCAATATAGCCGACACTGACAGTTAAAGAGGGCGTCTGGTGGCCAGCATAATGATCAACTGCTTTTACCTCCCCAATGTACATCAGTTACCCATTAGAGTTGGGTGTACTCAAGTGTCCTAAAAATTTGAGACCTTTCCATCAACAATAAGTTCTAGATAATTTATATTTATAATTATATAGATCTAGTCATCTATATTCAATATATGTAGACTATTTTAGATCTAGTATTAAGTAGTATATAATCTAGTCTAGATCTAGCATCTAGAATCCTAAACTAAATTATCTAACATAAATCTATTAATAGATCTAGATCTAGACTAGAAGATCTAGATCTAGTTAGTCTAATATTCTAGATTAGATGACACATTGAATTGATGACATTGATGTTAGACAGATTAAGATAGATCAAGGTTAAGGTGACCAGATATTTGGCAGGCGAAAACAGGAAACATATTGATGATGGGACATAAAAAGAACAGGCCTACATTTTTTTTAGCAATATTGCTTTCAACAACTTAGACGTATTTACAATACATCACAGTGTAACACACAATTTACAAATGCAATGTACACTCACACAATAACTTAAATAATAAAATAATTGTAGGCTTTCTGAAATGTTTTCCAAAGACCATCTTTCTGTGCAATCCATCTGAGAGTGTTAACTTGTCAAATAGGCTGCTTCTCTCTCTGAAATACTCAGCACAATTTTCCTAAATGTTTACAAGTGCCGCTGCTACATCACTTTTTCTAACCAACTCAAACATTCAATTAGAACTTCTTTGGGGAGGACTCTTTAAAAATTAAATGCGTGTTTTGGAGCATTTATGAACCAATTCATCAATGGCATAAAAGATACTTCAAGAGCACTGACATTCTGTCCCTCAATAAAAAGAACTTCTGCATGGAATATTGTCGCAATGTTTTGTACAAAATGCAGTCACAATTCAGATCATAGATTTTCAAAGAAGCTTTTGATTACGATGGATCACTTCTTTTGAGAAGAAATTTGATTTCAAAGCAGGATATAATAGTTTCTCCACCGAAGGTTTCAGAGCTAACTGCCTGGTCTTTCCATAGCCCAAAATTCTGCTATATTCGAAATAGACAAATATGCTTTAAAAAAAAAAAATTTCCAGCAAAAAGGAGGCACAAAAATTGTATCAACATGGGAAACAATTCGTTTTATTGTGGACTTGAAGCATCCACAAACGCTGTCTAAAACTGAGCATCACTAACCAGATTCTTTACTTTGTCCAAACCTTAAGTTACAATTGCTTCACTTTGGTTCTTGCACTCATGTATTTTGGGTCCTACATTTCTAAGCAATTTCAAAGTACAGTCCATTGATCGAAAACTTTTATTATGGAAAATAGGCAAAGTACTTTTAGCGGCTGCGAATTAATTTTATGGAGGCTTACTGGTAGCTTCCTTTTGAAAATTACAAAAAAATCTGCATCTTGTAAGCTAGCATCTCACTTGACTGTGGTTGATTTTTCTTGCCTTCTTTAAAACCAGGAATTCTGCCTGTAGGTCCCTACTAACTTTGATGTTTGTTTTGTCTCGACATTTTTACCCTGTCATTGACTTGAAAAGAAGAAAAAGGCGAGCAAAGGAGTTTTGGAATTGATTAACAGAGTCATCGAGAAACATGCGGAATGGCAAAACATCAAAAGTCTAAAGAAAACGTGTGGGCGTCAGTTTCTGAGAAGAAAGCAGGATGTTGCAAAGTAAAACACAGTAATCAGCTAAGAAGCGAAAACAAGATAATGATCAAGAAGGAAATGCCGCAAGGCAGCACTTTGAAGTCATTACCCAAAAGATTAATAAAGATTTTAAAATTAAAGCCGAACAATTTATGAAACGCATGACAGATGGTCCAAAGCAGGACTGTTCCCTCTAGGTCTGGATGTCTGGTCACCTTATCTAGTATACTAGATCTATCATACTATTGTCACACTATTATGACTACTATTGTCACCTAGATCTGTATCTATAATAATCTAGTCCTAGACTGTAGCTAGACATTTTATATATTATAGATATAAGTAATTTTTTTTAATACTAATAAAATTTATTTCAAATATATTAATTATATTATAGACTAGATATTCTATAGATATAGAATATTAGATAGGATAAATTCTAGTCTACTAGTTAGTACTAGACTCTAGACAGTGACTCTAGTCTCTAGACTAGTCTACACACTACACCTAAAAGTTAGATTTAGATATATAGAGGAGGCTCTTATATAAGGGACACCCCATCAAATTCTCCTTCATTGAACGCGTCACTTGTTTTTTTTTAAAATCTATTTGTTTTTATGTTTGGAGCTAAAAATGACGTTTCGGTACTGCGCATGTCCAATTTTAGATAAGTTTCAGTATTTTTGTTCCGCTTTTCCAAATCAGATGGCAGTTTTTTAGATTCTCGGTAACCATGTATGTGAAGCTATTGTTTTAACCTCTCCCGGCACTTCACACCCATATAAGCGATAAGGGCTATATTATTAGCCTGTTTGATTGTAGACTGATGGGCATATCAAAATAAGCTTCCAAACATCTTTAGAAAGACATTCCAATCACATTTACACTGTTAGCTGTTAAATAAAATTAAAAAAGGAGCTGTCCCAACGAATAATAATGAATTTAACACATTCTCTTTTATTAGACACGGCAAAATCGTAATAAGAAATATTATTGGGATTAATAAATCTATGATTTTTTCAATGAATAAACATGACCTAGATCGAGATATCTACAATATATAATTTATGAATAAAAGAAAAAGTGCTGGCTGCTAATTTGAAGCCAGAGACCAAGCCCACTGCATGTGATCACACCAGGTGAGCTGGCGGTGAGGAGAGGTATACACTAAGCGTGTAGTGTCACAACCTATCAAACAGTCAGTGGAGGGAAGGGGGAGAGAGTCATGAAAAGAATTATAAGCATCTATGGAGGGAGGAGGTGTTAAGGTGTAACAAAACGAACATCCAAATTATGAAAACAAGAAGAGAGTCCTTGGATGGGAATTAAAAGAAAGAAATTAAAAAGCCAAGTTGAAAATATTATGTTTATTATATTATAAAAATTAATTTATAGATATATAATCTATATAGATTTATTTCTGTCTGTTTCTACACATAGATTATATATATATATACTAGACAGATATTACCCGCTGCCCACGGGTCTTAATTTGCGTATTGCTGATGTAGTGACTGATATAGTGCATTAGAAACTATTAAAGAAAATAATGTTATAAGTAAAGCGAATGCATGAATTCATGAATAAAAAAAATACCTAATCGACCTACATTCCCACGATATTAAGAATAGAGTTGCACTCATGTAAAAATGCTTTAGAAAAACAAATTTGAATGTTAATTTGATTAAAATATGAAATGAATGGACTATAATTAAAATGTTAATGTGTTAAAGTATAAAACTATATTTGCGAAGAAAAGTTATATCATCTTAGAGTTGAATTAGAGTTTTAGACCTAGGAATGGAAAGATGTGTAACATTACGGTATTGTCTAATGAAAGAATGTACATCAGGAATTCTATATTTGTAGATAAAAGGAACGCATTTATGTAAAAAAAGATTTTTAAACACAAATTTGAATATTAATTTTATTAAATAATGAAATCAATGGACCTTCTTTTGTATTTTCATATGTCAAAGTAAAAAACTATATGCGCAAAGTGTAGTTCTTAAAAATAAATCTAGATCTAAATCCTTTCAATCTTTTTCATGTCAACATTGTAAACAAAGCCTAGATCCATATAATACTATAGCTTAAATAGAGTCGGTAAACTTTGTTTGTTTTAGGGGTACGATACATACATTAAGGTCTAAGTTAGTACCCAAGGAACATTTCTGCCAAGTTTTATCAAGATTGGTCAAGCGATTTTAATTTCTATTCGTAACATACATACATACATACGCCTTACTTTCTACTTTATAAAGTATATATATATATATATATATTAAAATAAATTTATTTATTTTAAGACTAAGACTGCTTTAATGATCCTTACGGAAATTTGTTGTGATTACAAGGACTCGTTTCTCATATATTTTACAATAAAATCTTGACTTTGGCCGATGGGTGGTAACACAGCTATTTTGATTGTCCTTTAGTTGAAGAATAATTTTGAATAAGAATCTGCTTTCAGTTTTTTTTTGTAAGTTAAACCTTCACCAAATAAAAAAATATACTCAAAATTTGACCTAGTTCCCGACCCGAAAGTCGGTGTTCAGATATAAGAATCTACTTTTAGATCTAGATCTTTAGTCAGTAGTCTTAGTATCGTGACTCTATACATAATATATACTATACTAATATTACTTAGTCTTAGTATACTATAAAAAAGGTTATAATCTACTAGAATTAGATCTAGAGATAAATAAAAGTATAACTATTAAGATCTTTATTACTATAAGTCCAAGTCTAATAAGTCGGCTCGAAGTTTAACTTATCTTATAATTATAATATAATAAATTATAATGATTAAAATTTATTGGTTATATCCTAGCTAAAGTCTAAAGTAACATTTATGATTTAATTGAAAACTAGATCTACTTGATCTAGAATTCGCCTAATTGAATGATAATCATAATCATTGAAAATCATTCATAATCATAATGACATTAATCTAGACTAGATCTAATGACTAATGATGACAGTAATAATGATACTCTAAACTTTAAAACTCTAAACTCTTAAGTCCTCTAACTCTAAGTAGATCTAACTCTTCATTGTGACTGACTAAGTAAGACTTCACTACTTCAGACCAGTCACGCTCACAGTGAGTGTCTGAACTCACAGAACTGACACTGACTTGTGACTGACAGTGACAGTCTGAGTCTCATGAGACAATGATGAGTCTGAGACTGACTGAGACACTGAGTGTCTGTCTCTTTCTTTTTTTTTTATTTTACTTAATAAACTCAATTACTAATTTAGGTCTATTTTAATTTTATATTTGAACTTAAGTCTATAAATTATAATAAACCACAAACCAATGAATATAAAATAGAGTAAGAGTCTACATTAAATGGAAGATCTAGAGCCTAGAATAATTTCTTTTAATCAAAACGTCTTATTTGAACTATTTCAGTAAAGTAGATCTACTCGCTACACCTAGTCTAGTTTTCGATAACAACATATACTAGCGCCACCTAGATATAGATCTATGTAGGGTTTATTCGGTAAAGTTAACGAAAATGTCCGTTAAATTACGGCAATTTTCGGTAGTCTTTATTACCGGTTATGTTGTCACACTTGTAGATCTAGATTCTAGATCTATAATCTATATTTCAAAACATTTAAAGATAATCTTTTAGCGGCCTCCGGTGTAATATGGTCCTACTGTATTTTCGCGCATATAACCCGAAGGTCATACACGTTTTTACAAACTTATGGCAGCTGTGCGGGGTTGACATAATTTCTTTTACTTATAAACATATTAACGGAAACAATGGGCATACCGATGAGTCTTTAAATAGGCCAACCTCCTATGGTTCGCTATGTGCAGGTTGTGAAATGTACATAGGAAAGCTTTATATGAGCATCTCATTATGAATGGCAACGTCTTCCATTCCGAGTGTAGTGTTGAGATCAGAAAAAACTATTTTAAAAAAAGTGTGAAAATTCTATTTCCTGACAATTCATCTGAAAGCAAACCTTTTTGTTTTAAAATTATTGTACTATCATGGCCTATAAATGTTGACAACATTAAAAAGGCTGATTAAATTAATGTCATTTT
This sequence comes from Biomphalaria glabrata, assembly GCF_947242115.1. Lineage (NCBI taxonomy): Eukaryota > Metazoa > Mollusca > Gastropoda > Planorbidae > Biomphalaria > Biomphalaria glabrata. The sequence continues at coordinate 38,945,532 of NC_074719.1, read as the reverse complement.
CTGATTTTTTTTTTTATCACCGTTGATGGAATACCCTAAGTAATAATAGTAATCAAAGAGTCATTTTGGGACTTTGTGAAACAGATACAATAAGCATATTTGTGAAACAAATAGCATATTAAGATACCAATGAAAAATCCCCCGTTGTTTTGATTTAAAAAAAAAAAAACTACAACCCCCTAGCTGTATCGAATATTGGTGTCTTCATCATAAATGGGCAGAATAATGACATGACTATCGAGCATTACTTCAAACATTATTTGCAATATCCTAACCGCGCTAACCATAACTTTAAAATGTCATCAACGCTTTCTATAATTTGAAGAATTCTATGACTTGGTGCAAAATGTGTATGTGTTTTTTCCTTTTTTTTTTTTTAAATTCCGTTTTCAAACCATTTTGGTCTATATAAGGGCAGATAATGTAAAGGTTATCTGTTTCTGTAGCCCACGGTTAACGAGTGTGTCATGTGGACGGCACAACGACCAACCACCTTTACTTTTCCCCAACTGATGTCAGGCACCCATCAGAGCTGGGTGAGCACATGTGCCCTAAAGATCCCGAAGTTATAAATCTCAGTCTTTACAAGTATTCGTACCTGGGACCCTAAGGTTTGGAAGCCAAGCGCTTTACAACGCCTATGACTTGGTGCAAAATGTATAGTTCTTTTTTTTTTCTTATTAATATGGTAGTTTCTGCAATTCAAGAGTATAATTTATAAGAAAATTCCCCTCGTGCCCTACAAGGTATGGCCTAAATATTTTAATGTGCTTAAGGGGTTAACAAAAATTAATTTGTGTAGCCTACTCCAAAAGGATAGGAACGCAAAGCAGCATCAATCATGAAACACTCGATACTTTTCAGTTCATTGTAATGTCCAAGAGTGAGAGCGCAATCAAAGTCTTAGTCTTTTCAATTAGCGACCTTACTACTCGGACGGTCAGAAGAAGTACTTATAGTAGATTGATATGCTCCACGCTGATAAAATAAAATTTTGATTTCAACTGATTAACAATGATGAACACTGAGATATATTTTATCGTCGTAATTGGACAGTTCTCAAGTATTTTTGTAATGTAAATGTATGCAATAAGAAATATATAATAAAACGTGTTTGTTAATGTGAAACACCCCCCTATTAAGTTAATATAATGAGTCCTATAATCATGTCATGACACATTTAGGACTACACGTAAAAAGTTGTAGCTGAAATAAGAGTAAGCACATCATTGCTTCCAGAAGGTCGTAACCCTACGTACATACTAAAAAAAAAAAAAGGAATGCCGTTTATTAAAATGTACTAATGCAATCGTGGTAACTAGATTTGTTGTTTTTTTTGGTCATAATCTTGGTAAGGGGCCCATCATCATATTCTTGAATCCTAAACCCACGAGTACCTTGCTACTCTAATCTCTTCCTCTCTCTCTCTCTCTCTCTCTCTCTCTCTCTCTCTCTCTCCATTGAATGACTCTGCCATCGCTTTTGTCTCTTGCCTTTAAACTACTGTGCAGTACATCTCAGATATAGGATTACTGATCAGAACCTCCCCGACATGTGAAATGAGAACGGAGAAGAAGAAGTCTCTTGCCTTTAATATTTTTCTCTCTCAATCTTTCGCTCCCTTTCTATAGATACGAGACAGAGAGACACATCCACGCCACATAAACGTTGGACATACACGTATAATAGGACTACTGCTCAAATTTTCAAAATTTAATCTCCAGGAGGTCGTTAAAATTGGAACTATCCAGATCATTGTATAACAGCCCAGAGAGCATATACCAGGCAGCCATTTAGCCAAACAATACACCAAGTTGACAATTAACACTTTCATCCCATAGAAACTATTTAAAAAGGCATTTTGTAAAAAAAACTTTCATTGCTTACAAGACCCAAAGGTGGACCTTTCGATGGTCGCAAGTTTTTGTGTGAAACATGACTCTCACTGGAGAATCAAATTTAATCTTTTCTTTATTTGGATGGGCCTTAAAGTTGATTAACTCTTGTTTTAATGCGTAATGATAAAAACTTTTTAAAATTAACAACTGTTCTGAATATATTTTTTTTATGTATATGATTGTATAGTTAGTCAAAGCCTTTGGCCATCTGTAAGGGGAGAAAGAAGCTGTTGCAAAAGTGGTTTGAAAAATGCAAAACCCCAGAAGAGCATCTTTCTTTTACTAGCGCGTAACGAAGTCTATATATTTGTCTCGCTGAACTGATGGTAAGCCCAAGAGCATATAAGAAGAGCTAAAGACATTTTGCTACTTCGGGAACTAGACGATTGTGGTCATGTGGCTATTGCATTATTTTCAAGCATCATTTCTCACGAAACAGATAATAACGGAAGTAGAACATTAAGCTGTAACGTGCTATAGCGTATATATTTGAAGACAAAAATTATAAGATAATGTGTTATAAAAACATATTTGGCTTACCAAAAAAATGGATGGTTTCCTAAATGGACAAGTTGTGAACATTTATCAATACAGCCCACTCCTATAAGCCTATATGCCCCCCCCCCCCCCACCCAAAAAAAAAAAGTTTGTATTGAAGAGAAAAATTCCGAAAATGAATAAAAAACCAAAATGGACTTCCATCCGAAAACAATGGCGTCAATCATATTAGTTTTTTTCAATTTATCTAGGTTACTGCTTTGTCTGCATTTACATTTTAAATATTGCACTTTTCTAAATGGTAGGCCTATAAAGTATCATGGTCAATTATGTTTGTTATTCCTAATTGAAGTCGTTTGATATGATTCTGACGTTCTCAGAGTTGAAGAGGATTAATCCTGGCTCAAAACTACCGCAGGACGACTGGTGATGGCGGCGATGAGGGTTCGACAATACGCAGAGCCGGTCTAACAATTACGGGGCCCTATGAGAAACGGATTGCGTGGGGACCAGTCCAGTCTGGGTAAGGATACGGATAATAAGTGAAAATTAAGATTTTATCTTAGAAAATAAATTCGTCTTTGCATTTTATACATTCTTTACTAAGTACGAAATCACGATCAAATGAACGAGCCTTGTGTGTAGCGAAGTCATTCAGTATATCATCACAATTCTGTTTCCTACATCGTTCTCGCTCAATAGCATGAATTGCCAAATTGTTCAATCTAGCTGACCTCAAGTGATTCCTGATTAGCTTGAGGCGCCATAAGCTTCTATCACCGGATGCAACAGTTACGAGTATTAAGTATAATACTTTTTTTTTTATCGCGCCTAGTATTGGAGTTTTCCATATGCCCCCTATTGAGTGACAACCAAAAATAACAATTTTATCTATATTTCATGAGATTTTTTATAGTTTTTATGAGATTTTAATAATTTTAGAAGATTTCCAGGACTTTTTCGTATATTTTGCAATTTGCAGGAGCTCCTGAAGAATCAGCAAACCGCAGAAACCCTGTTATAATGATTAAATTTAATAACTTAACCAAGCATTAACGCGGGGCCTATGAAAGCGCGGGACCCACTGCGGTCGCATATGTTGCAGTGGCCCTGGATCTACGACACGACTAGGCAGCTATCCATTGGCACGAGAATATTGTTTAAATTAGATAGAACAATATAAAATGAATAGAGATAAATTTAGTTACAGAGAAACACGTAATTATATTCTTATGATAGAGTATATCCACACTTTGGTTAACTAAAATCAAAAAAAAAATTAGCAAAAAACATACGCATACTTACATTATTAATAGGCCCTAGGCCTATAATACAATTAAGAAATATCTGGTATTAGCTCACACTTAAATCACCACTAGTACGAAAATGAATTGACATATAATAGATAAACAATTTTGACGATGCACACTCCTGCTGTCTCAAATTGGAATAAAATGACGAGAGGGGATAAATGCGATTTTATATAGGCCTATAGCCTTGATGTTTCATTGGGGGTGGGGGGTGGGGGGGGGGGTTATCCGGAAGATGCCTTTACATTGAAGAGAAACACACAATGTGACAGGTCATAGTTTTTACACGAAAAATGGTAGGCTACTAGAATTGTTCACTTGCGATTAGCCAGCAAACATATTGGCGAGATGAATAGACCACTGACTAACCTATATCCTTTCACTCTAGCTAGGCCTAAAGTACGTGTTCGCCAATGTTGTGGCAACGAAAATAGGTCGCAGGCTGATTGAGGAGATCAAAGGTGGTGACAAGAAGAGGAAGGGTGGATATATAATAGGGAATACTAGGCGTAAATACCTTATCATTATAGCAATCGTAAAAGCTTGTGACAGACTAGCATACCCCAGTATATGGTTAGTGATGGGCAAAAGTGAACTAAAAAGTTCGAAACTTTTAGTTTAACAAAAAAAAATTAAGGGCAAAGTTTGGCTAGAATTTTTTTTTTGTTAAAATCATTTTTTTTTCAGTTAATAACTAATATGTTCAATTAAAATGTGTAAAACTTTTCAACATGTGGAAGCAGTTGAAACAAACATCCCTGTTTTCTGGTCATGTGATAACTTTGATTACCGTATCCAAAAAAAAAAAAAAATAAGTATGCAATTATCAATTATTTTGTCAGTTTGCATTTGAAGAGGGTAAATTAAATGCTGGTAGATGAAGTTGTGGGAGTCAATATCTGCACTTGAAAGTAGCAGTAAAACCTTCGAATCTATGCAATATTATGAATGGGGTTGTTTCGAAATTTGTTCAAGTCACGTGGTGATATTTAATTTAATTTCTGTTAGTTTATAGTGCGAATCTGATAAACGTGTTAGGTCAATGTATATATTTAGTGGTTTTAATCAATTCATTCGCGGCAAGCGATAGCCTTGATGTCTCATGGGGTGGGGGAAACATTTTTTATAGATGGCGCGGAAGAAAATAATAGGTTCTAGTCTCTAGACCTATTATTGAGTTCTAGGTCTAAATCTACAGTTAGACTTATATAGATCTAAGCGCATTAATATAACTAACTCTAGAAAAAAACATTTTAATCGACACCCTCCCTGCCCAAAAAGTAAATAGACTGTGTCCGACTGATTTTAACAACCTTGTCAATTAGACGTGCACATGTAGGCCTAGCTAGTGTGTAGTCGATGATTGTAAGAACACCATGCTTTCTTTCCCCTAACCCCCAATCTGGTCAGACGGATCTACGCGTGACCTCCGTGACCCCTATGTCTATGTCGAAGCTAGGCGCCGGTGCAGATGACAAGACCATCCCGCGTTTTTGTCCTTGCGCGTTTAAAAGTTATGCAATAGTGTTTGTTGTAGGCATATACTGAGTGGTCAGACAAGAAAATAACACATTGGTATGGCTATTCAAGCGTGTACTTTACACTAAAATAGTTACAGCGTAGAGGTCAAATGTTTAATTTAAATTTCCAGCAATTTCGTTTTTATTTCTTTGGTAACTATAGATCTAATTAATGTGAAATTCTAGACCTATTTTAAAATGAGATTTTATACGTTACCGATATAAGTAAGAGTGTCATTTATATTAATAATATAATTAATTATATAATAATATAATTAAAAAATAAAAGTACCTTATACCCTTCTTTTCTAAAGGTTTTAATTCAAGGCAAAAATACAAACACACTTAGGCTATTTATTTATAAACATATTTCTTTTCTCTCTTTTTTTTTTCAAATTTTATTGTGCGATACTAACTCTTCCTATTAATGATTTTATTATTCATAAATATTTCTACAATGTTAAAAGAATTAGATCGAACCGTAGGCATACAGTCAGTGCCGGTCTTAGCAGGCCACTGCAACCTAAGCTGCCGCTGTGGGCTCCGCACTTTCATAGGCCCCGCGCGAATTCTAGGTGTAAATTGTTAGATTAAACCATTTAACTTGCTATTAAAAATTGTAAAATATACGAAAATGAAAATCTGACCTCAGAATTCATCCCCACCCCCTAAAATAAAGCTAAGTCTAGTGGCAATACGTTCAAAACGAGAGATAAAAACGTATTCCAATCGTATCAAAAAAATGCTCCGCAAAAATCTTATTTTCTGAAAAACTAATATAGGCTCCCATCGTGAGGTCAATGTAATGAAAAAGAAAAGAATCTTAGTTTCAAAAAAAATAATTTAGTTTTTTTTATTTATATTTATTTAACACTATGTTTAGAATCCAAATTTACGTCATGAAAATTCATTAAAACGAGTCCGTTGTTTTTTTTTCCAAAATAGTGAGCATACATAATGTTTAAGCGTCTTAAAAAGTTCTTCCTGGAGATAGAATTGAAGATGCGGTTGCTTTCCCCTCAAGTCGGCAAGGCATATGATTCCGAGCGGGCTATTCAACACAAAACAAATATTACTAACAACATGCGAAAATTTTAGGCCAGAAATGAATAGGCGCCTATGAAAACCCCCTGGGAATTCCTCTCATCATACTATATCGTTTTGTTATAGTTTCCACAAAAAAAAAAAAAAAAAACTTCTTCTATACGAATATTGTGTTTTTTTTTAAAGTTTTCAAAGGATATTATAGGCCTAGCTAGTGTGTAGTCGATGATTGTAAGAACACCATGCTTTGTTTTCCCTAACCCCCAATCTGGTCAGAAGGATCTACGCGTGACCTCCGTGACCCCTATGTCTATGTCGAAGCTAGGCGCCGGTGCAGATGACAAGACCATCCCGCGTTTTTGTTCTTGCGCGTTTAAAAGTTATGCAATAGTGTTTGTTGTAGGCATATACTGAGTGGTCAGACAAGAAAATAACACATTGGTATGGCTATTCAAGCGTGTACTTTACACTAAAATAGTTACAGCGTAGAGGTCAAATGTTTAATTTAAATTTCCAGCAATTTCGTTTTTATTTCTTTGGTAACTATAGATCTAATTAATGTGAAATTCTAGACCTATTTTAAAATGAGATTTTATACGTTACCGATATAAGTAAGAGTGTCATTTATATTAATAATATAATTAATTATATAATAATATAATTAAAAAATAAAAGTACCTTATACCCTTCTTTTCTAAAGGTTTTAATTCAAGGCAAAAATACAAACACACTTAGGCTATTTATTTATAAACATATTTCTTTTCTCTCTTTTTTTTTTTCAAATTTTATTGTGCGATACTAACTCTTCCTATTAATGATTTTATTATTCATAAATATTTCTACAATGTTAAAAGAATTAGATCGAACCGTAGGCATACAGTCAGTGCCGGTCTTAGCAGGCCACTGCAACCTAAGCTGCCGCTGTGGGCTCCGCACTTTCATAGGCCCCGCGCGAATTCTAGGTGTAAATTATTAGATTAAACCATTTAACTTGCTATTAAAAATGTTCCTGGAATTCTCATGAAATTGTAAAATATATGAAAATCTGACCTCCCAATTCATCCCCACCCCCCTAAAAAAAAGCTAAGTCTAGTGGCAATAAGTTCAAAACGAGAAAAAAAAACGTATTCCAATCGTATAAAAAAAACGTATTCCAATCGTATAAAAAAATGCTCCGCAAAAATCTATTTTCTGAAAAACTAATATAGGCTCCCATAGCGAGGTCAATGTAATGAAAAAGAAAAGAATCTTAGTTTAAAAAAAAATAATTTTGTTTTTCATTTATATTCATTGAACACTATGTATAGAATCCAAATTTACGTCATGAAAATTCATTAAAACGAGTCCGTTGGTGTTTTTTTTTTTCCAAAATAGTGAGCATACATAATTTTTAAGCGTCTTAAAAAGTTCTTCCTGGAGATAGAATAGAAGATGCGGTAGCTTTCCGCTCAAGTCGGCAAGGCATATGATTCCGAGCGGGCTATTCAACACAAAACAAATATTACTAACAACATGCGAAAATTTTAGGCCAGAAATGAATAGGCGCCTATGAAAACCCCCTGGGAATTCCTCTCACTACACTATAATGTTCTGTTATAGTTTCCAAAAAAAACTTCTTATATACGAATATCGTGTTTTTTTTTAAGTTTTCAAAGGATATTATTAGAATAATTAAAATTTATATAAATATATCAATATTCAAGTAATTTTGTATATTAATTTATTTATTAAACTAAAAGTTAAAAAGGGTAACCTTGGAATAATGATTTGGCCGCCCAATAGATTCGGCCGCCTGCGTGTAATGACACATTGCACAATATGTAGCGGCGGCCCTGATTACATGTGAGATTTCAATAATATTTTATGCCCAAAGAATGTCGCCATTTGTTAAACAGTGACTATTAGTTGTCATCCTGGTATTACGGGTGCTTGCTACAAATTCAATAGATTCGATGAAAACATTGTTTTGAATCAGAGCAGTGTTCATATACATACATGCTGCTGGCAAACACCTGAAAGTAAGGTTTCGCGTTTTCCTTGATATAATAAGGCTAGTCTTCGAGTCCGAAGATTAGTGAGGAATGCAGTATTTCCCGTGGCTGCGCAGTCCCAGCTGTGACCAACATATTTTGCCACATTCAGGGCAAGCATAGCCATTGTCCACAGGTGGTCGATTTAGATTTTCTTTTCGCCGTCTGCGTTTGTCCTCGGCAGCAGATTTTCTTTTGGTCACAAATGTGTACCCCGCAGTCTTCGTGAGTGACCTCCAGCTGTCTCGTTCTGAGGCCGCATGCAACCAGGTGCTCTCTTCTATGTCAGCCAAGGAAAGTTGACGCCTAAGCTGGTCTTTGAAGCGCTTCCATGGGGTGCCTCTGTTACGTCGACCACCTTATAGCTCACCAAAAAACACTGCTTTTGGCATACGTTCGACTCCAATACGGGATACGTGCCCTACCCAGCGTAACTGTCGGACCAAAAGAAGTCCCTCTATACTGTCCATACCGGCGTTCGCAAGGACATCGCTGTTTGTAGTGCGGTCTTGCCACCATATGTCTATGTTGGGGCGAAAGCATCTTAGGTGGAAGCGCTCAAGAAGTCTTAGATATTTCCTGTATAGTGTCCATGTCTCAGAGCCATACAGAAGGGTTGAGAGAACCATCGCCTGGTAGACACTGATTTTTGTAGGCAGGCGGAGCGATCTGTTCCGCCAAACTCTCGCCTGAAGGCGTCCAAAAGCGCTACTGGCCCTGGCCAGACGGTTATCAACTTCCCTTGAAAGTGAGGCGTCATTTGACACTATACTACCTAGATATGTGAAGTGGTCTACCACATCAAGGGGCTGTCCGTTTACGGTGATCCTTGGGGCTGAGTTTCCTTGATATATTAAGTATGATATAGCATTTTAAACCTTTTGATAGAATTACATTAAAATAAATTAAAATATGTTTTGACCAAATGAAAAAAAAAAGTATATAGATCTATTTGTTAATTGTGAATAACATGTTCCAATATTTGGCCACTGTCTTTATTTTTTTTTATTGTCAGTTATTCCCAAAGTGATATTTTTACTTGGGTGTCACCCCCCTAGCGGGTGTCACTCGGTGCGGAACGCACCCCCTAGTGACGCCACTGGCCAGAACACATCTTTTTTTTTTACTCCGCTATTGATGGAGAATAGCCTCGAGGGGTAACTGTAAAACTATACAGTACCCAGCATATTTTCATGACCAAGGCGTTTGACCGTGTCAGCAGAACCGGTCTGTTTGCTGTATTAAAGAGAATTGGCTGTCCAAACAAGCTAGAATTAATATAGATCTAGAGCAGTGATGCTCAAAATACGGCCCGCGGGCCACATTCGCCTGCCACGTGTTTTCATCCGGCCCGCTGAAACGTCGGTACAAGGTGTTAAAAATTCCCCCTCCAGTAAAAAAAATATTTCCCTACGTTAGGGTAAATAAATTGTTACCGTTAAGCCAACAGATTTGTTTTATAAAGAAAGAGTTGCTCTTTTAAAAGAACGTAGCATTAAACAGCTTTAAGAAACCAAACACAAAAACAAATAAGGCGACATTCTTGGTCGGAGTCGCGATTGTTAGATTACATCTAGAATGGATGATTGACGAGACATGAAGCCATTTTCCGAGAAAAATGCATAAAAGAATACTTGCTAGTTATGACGGAAGAATTAATGTGTCCTGAAAAGAAGATTGCTGTTGGAGCCGTCCACCTTTCTCATGACAATTAGAAGGTGATTGAAAAATATGGTAAAAATTTCCATGCATTCAAAATCATCAGAAAAATCATATATCGAAATATTTACTTTTGACTCTGACGAGTCTATCGACACATCTGATACCACTCAAAATCTAGGTATTTTTCGTATTTATTCGCGATACAAATAGCAGTTTTTTAATTATAAAAGCTAGAAGCTATGAGGAGCATGGGATCACCACTGGCGAAGTTCTGTCAAAGAAGTTTCAACCACTACTATTTTAAATTTACATAAACGATTAACCCAATTGCATTAGTTCAGGAACAAAAGTCAGATTATTCGCAGACGATTGCATAATATATAGAACATTAAAAAAAAACAACACAAGATACATTAATACTCCTTCTTCCCTAGTGCTATTAGAGCATGGAATGGGTTGCCTGAGCTAGCCAGGAAAACCAGTGACTTGGCAGAATTTAAGTCATTGGTTAATATGCATGACTGAATGCATGACGCGTAGGACGTAATCATCATCTTTTTTTGAAGTAACGTCTGTATTATATAAGATAAGATAAGATCACATAGGACCTTTCGCTCTTTCTTGGAGAAACTATAGTGGAGGGCATAACTAACGAAAGTGTCAGAAGTATAAATATTTGTAGTGATGAATCGTGCGAAACCCATGTTACGCCATGTCCCATGGACAAACATCTAGATTTCTAGATGAAGTGCAGCGACTTGGCGTCTCATTCTTATCTATACAGCCGGATATTGAAAAATTGGTTTAAAATAATTAAACCTCTTATTAATTAAGGTACGCACTAGATTCAGGTGTTCGTAATAAAAAAAAAAAAACAACCTTTTTGTTGATGTGGCCCGCGACACGACTGTCGGAAATGACAATGGCCCGCCGGACGAATAAGGTTAAGCATCACTGATCTAGAGCTAGGCCTAAATATCTTAATTTGGCATTTGGACATGTTCAAGAAGATTTCTATTACTTGTGATGAACATACGGATTAGTCATTATAGTAGTTGACAACAAATGTCGTCACAGATGGGCTCCTTGTCCATCCCTTACTATCTGAAGAACACTCATAGTTCTGTGATAAATGTTTTCGAAAAAAAATATTTTAAAAAATAAATGTATGCAAGACAATATCTAATACGTGTTACTTAAATATATTGAAACAACATAAACTTATTGTAACATTTCAATATTACAGGACATTTAAACATGTTTAGTCTTAATTTAGTTTCGCATATTTATAAAGTGTCACACGTAATCAAACCCGAGCATGGATTTGATGTGTTACATCTTTGAGGTGTACTCTCACCAAATAGACATTTTTTATATCCCTTTACGTTCATTGATGATCTAATTAATTATTAAATTTATAGTCTAGTTATCTGTGATATAAACAAATAGATCTACTCCAGGTGAGTCTTTTCTCTCTTTGTTACCATCTGATCCTTCAAATCTTTGATTTTGTCATTTTTAATGATTTTTATAATTTTTGCCTTGGTCAAGACCAAGACTCAAGTCCAACTTAGTCCAAGTCTCAGTCGACTCAGTAGGCTGAGTAAATAGACTAAACTAAGACAGAAGTGTCAGAAGACACTAACTTCTAAGGCAGTACTCTCACTCTGTGTGTTACTTACTGAGAACTTACTCAGTTACTCATCTCTTGTCCTTGTTGAGTTGAAGCCATTCTCAATCATATTGTCAGTCACAGTGTCACTGTAAGTGTAACTTACCTGGACTTGGACTTTCGTCTTAGTCTATTTATTTTATATTATTCAATTTATTGTATGGAATTATATTATTATAATTTATATTTAATTAGGGCATTAGCCATAGATCGCTATTAATAGTATTAAGTCAAAGCTATTCTAAGTAATCAAAGGCTATTGCCACTATTATTCATTTTATTGGGCCAAATTAGGGCATTATATTATGATTATATGACTTAAACTTAAAACATAAGAACTCAGGCAGCAGAGATTCAGCAGCTTTCTCTTAGCTGCTTTTCAAAGAAATTTTTGGTGGACTTCATGTACAAAGTTTAATAAACAGTTTCTCCTGTACAAAATTGAATAATCAGTGAAACAAACAGAAGTGTAGCTCATACTTTTGAAGTATTTCCAAAACTCAGCATGTTTTGATTTTCAAACACATTAATTCTTTATAGTTGTTTGAGAGAGAAGTTGTTACAGTACCAACAAACAAAGCCGTTTTATCTATTGTAGAATGATCAGACTGCCTGGACCCATATATAAAGCATCTGCAAAAAGCTTTCTCCTCTCATCTATATGTACAAACAATAGTGCCTTGCATGCATTATGTGTGCAGTAAAGCTTATGCAGTGTAATAATTATGTAATACAACATTATTTAAAGAAAATATTAAATATTTAATTCTACATTATAATTTTTAAAAAATCAGCAACATTTTTTTATATGTCGCAGCGACAGGCTAGTTCAAAAATGCGGGTAAAATTTTTTCAAAGTCTGTTCCCATCACTGTAGTCTTTAACTATAGACTATAGATATATTTATAGATCTAGATCTTTATAGTTCTAGATTTAATCTATATATATAGGATTATTATGATTATTTTATAATATGCAGACGTTACTTGAAAAAAAGATGATTTCGTCCAACACGTCATCCATCTACTAAATGCATGTTAACCAATGACCTAAATTCTGCCAAGTCATTGGTTTTCCTGGCTGGCTCAGGCAACCCATTCCATGCTCTAATAGCACTAGGGAAGAAGGAGCATTGTACCAATTTGTCCTAGCATATATAGAAAGAGGAAGGTGCCTTTATCTTTGTGTCTTTATCTTTGTGTCTTTCTGAGCATTTTATTAGGTTTTGTTTTTGTATTTGAAGATTATGGTTCAGTGTTTTATTTATAATTGCTACTTTACTTTAAGTCTTCTATCCTGAAGGCTATTTCTAAATTTAGTGATTTTACTTAAGGTGTTACTCTAATAAAATGTGCATACACTGCTGTATTTTGTGTCTGTTCCAGTTTCTTATGTTTTCTTGAGTCAAGGGGTCCCAAACAAAGGATACACATAAATAACATTTTAGTTTTATGTTCTAATTTCATTTATTAAATAGAAATTTCTTTTAATAAACCCTAATGCTTTGTTTGATTTTTCAATAGTTTCATCAATATGGGGATTCCAATGTATTAATGTATTATATTATAGTGTCTAGACCTAGAATTTCTAAGTTTATACTATTTATAGTAATTAGGCCTATAGTTTATATTTTTATTATAATTATAATATATATATATAGACTAGATTCTACTGATTCTAGATATTAATAGATCCTAGCTATGTTTAGATCTAAAACATAGAATCAGAATGGCCTAGGCCTAGTAGTGTAGTGTATTTGCTATAATATAGAATCTATTCTAGGTCTTGATTTCTATTATTAGATATAATATAGTAGTTAGTACTAGACTACTACTAATACTAGATTAGATCTACTAGATCTAGTCGATCAGATGACTTAAGACTAATCTAGATTAAAGTATATAATATATAAATTTTTCTAGATCTAGAACTCTAGTAGAAAATTTATATTGATAAGTACAAGAAATTTTATTTTAAAAAAATACAAATAGATCTAGGTCATTCTAGGACTAGACTAGATTGTCTAGAATAGTCTAGATTATCTTAGACTTGCTTAGAATCCTTAGATAAAGATCTAGATATGATTAGATATAAATAAATATAGACCTAAATTATATAATCTAGATTATCTATAATCTATAGATCTAGAATCAAGATCTATAATAATAATATTTAGACCTATATATATATAAAATAATATAAATATTATATTCTTATTTTATAGATTACAGACGTTACCTCAAAAGAAGATATAATTACGTCCTTTAAGTTGCATTTCATGTGTCATTCTAGTCATGCATGTTGATGAATGACTTAAACTTTGCTAAGTCATTGGTTTTCCTGGCTATTTCAGACAACCCATTTCATTCGCTAATAGCACTAGGGAGAAAGGAGCACTTGTACAAATTTGTTATAGAGTATGGAATAATAAATGTTCCTCTATCTTTGTATCTTTCTGAGTATTTTATTATTTCTTTTTCTTATTCTTCTGTCATGAAGTGTCTCTAAGTTTAGAAGTAATTTTACTATAAGATGTTACTTTAATTAAATTTGAATATTCGTTTGTTATAAATCTCACTGCTCTAATTTGTTTTTTTTCTTGTTTTTTTTTGTTTTTTTTTTCTTGACTTGAGTGATCCCAAACAGAGAATACATACTCAAATATTGGCATAACTAAGGTTAAATTTTAGTTTTATGTTCTTACTAGATTTGTAAAAAAAATTTTTTTAATAAACCCTAATGTTTTGCTAGATTTTTAACAAAATATTTTTCATTATTATGGGGAGTCCATGATAACTTATCATTTATTATTACACCTTTATATTTTGAGTTTTTAGTCTTTGTAATAGGTTTACCATAAATAAAATAAGTAGTTTTTATTTTGTTCTAGTTTTTTTGTTACTCTTAATAGCTGGCATTTTTCTGGGTGGAAAGACACGCTCCAATTAGATTCCCATTTCTGTAATTCTTCTAATTCTTTTTGTAAAATTTCAGTATCTTGTGTTGCTTTTATTGTTCTATATATTATGCAATCGTCAGCAAATAATCTGACTTTTGTTCCTGAACTAATGCATTTTGGCAGGTCATTTATGTAAATTAGAAACAGTAGTGGGCTTAATACTGTTCCTTGGGGTACACTTGAGTTTACTATTATTGGTGTTGATTTGCAGCCATTTATTATTACAGTTTGTTCTTTTCTTATTAGCAAATCTTAAATCCATTGATGTATATAACCCCCAATGTCATCTAAAGTATTTTAGTTTTATTATCTATTATTAGATCCATATCTAATCTAGATCTATTTTCTATCTAGAATTAGAAAAGCAAAAAAATATAAATGAATAATATTGATCTAGATGATTATCTATATAGATCTAGTACAATAACATCAAAGGTTTTGAATCTAGACCTAGATCTTACTTAACCTATATATATGGCTTCTTTTGTCTCGAAAGGCAATGGATGCGCCCAAATGAGTCACTGGTTTTGGCTTAATCTTGAGACGGGGCAGAATCTGGTGTGGCTAATCAAGCCAATTCTAGAACGGCAGACTTTGCCACAATTCGTACATGTGTATGCCTCTGATTTAGGGCTAGCAAACAGGGCAGCTTTCTTTTTTTCCCTCTTGATTAAAGCCGCTTCAATTCTTTTGTTCTCAGCAAGGGTTGTCCCAGCACGCACAGTCTGTCTCCATGCACTCCGGTCTTTGGCTATGTTTTCCCACATACTTTCGCTGATGCCTGAGGCTCTCATGTCTCGCTTGCAGACATCTCTATATGTTAGTCTTGGGCTGCCCTTGGGTCTGACTCCTTCCACAAGCTCAGCATATAAGATATCTTTCGGGATTCTACCATCTGGCATGCGGGTGACATGTCCAAGCCAGCATAATCTTCTTTGTGTTGGGAGAGCATACATGCTGTTCATATTGGCCAATCTCAAAACTTCCTGATTGGAGACATGGTCCCTCCAAGAGATGCCCATTATGGTCTCAGGCAGCGCAAGTGGAAACTATTCAATCTGTGCTCTTGGTACATGTATGTTGACCAGCTTTCACTGCCATAAAGGAGAGTGCTCACAACACAGGCGTTGTAGACTAGGATTTTGGTCGCTGTCGTCAATTTACCATTTTCCCAGACGAGCTTGGAGAGTTTTGCCAATGCTGTGGTAGCTTTTCCAATCCTTTTACTTAACCTAGAATAGTAGAATCTAATCTAGGTAAAGTATGTTTTAGACTATAATATATATGTTCTATAAACTGTAATAAAAATATAAACTAATAAATACAACAAAGACTCTAGAGAGCCTGTAAAGTTTTAAGTGTAGAGATGTAGATCTAGTTTCTAGAGTCTATAATTATAAAGAAGGCCACTGCAATTAGAGACAGTTTATTAGTCATTAGTAAACTGTGGATAGTACGATTAAGATACCATGTAGATTTAGACTGCCATAGACCTCACTGTGAATGATAGTGATGATCGAGAATGACTCTCTAGATCTTTTTTTTTTCTTGTCACTCTAGACCTAGTAATAGAGTCTACTCCAGGTGTTTAATGATTAAAGATTTAGTAAAAATAACTTTTTCCACACACCCTCTAAGCACTGGCAGTGCATTTCATCATTTTGTTCTCTTTGCATGTTAATTTTGATAGTAATTGCAAAATGTCCTATTGGATATTGCACATGCTACATTTTCCAGCACTTGTATCAAAAGTTAAAATGTGCATCTTGGTGTGATTTTAATTTTTTTACTAAAGCTTATATCAACTCACTTTGTCTAAATGTCTGGTAAAAAGTTTGTACACCTTATTTCTCCCACTAAATCTTGGATCAAGCTGACATTGTACACAATTATTTCTTTTACTTGACAACACAAGAATCAGTAAAATAAATTAACCAATTAGTTTATTAACTATTGGTAATTAATTATTTTGTTTCTTATCTCAAACAAGGGAAAGAATTTGTACTTTACTGAAGTTGAGGTATAAGCTGAATTAGTCCCCTTTAAATTGGTCATCGTCTGAGTGTTAGTCTTAGTGAACACAACATTAAAAATAGGTTGAGACTTAGGACTGATTTAAACTTATTTATACAACTATGCTTAATATAAGATTTGTTCTTTTTTTTTTTATTTTCTTGTTTTTTACATTAGCTTTCTGTTTTAAACCAAGTCATTCATCTAATTTGATATTTCAATAATTTATTGCAGGATGAGCAATCATTGGAATAATAATCCATCTGCATTGCCAAATCAAGTTGGCAATGTAAAACTTTTTGACCCAACTCAGTTTCAACCACAAGCTTCTAATTTTGAAGGAGCTCAGGAAACGAAGGGCACTGAACATTACCAGCATTCTGCTCAAACTGATGCTTACACATCATGGAACAGCTGGAGTAGTTGGGATTGGAATACTGGTAGTAGTCAACAACATCAGTCGCAACAAGCTCATCCTGTGTCCCAGTACCAGTCCATGTCTGGTGATAGTGGAGGTGGTCAGTATTACAACAGTCCACAGTACAGTAATGTTTGGAGCCCTGCTCTAGAGGGAGCCACTAACTACTCAGAGCAGCAGGTTTTTCCTGCCAGTAGTTCTTACAGTGATCATGGACAGAAGCAGCAGTACGAGGGTATAGAGTTCAACCAGAGCCACTACCTACAGCAACAGCAGGTACAGCAACCTCACCAACAGGAGCAGCAAGGGCAGCAGACTCAGCAACCCCATCAGGAGATTCAGCAGTCTCATCTGCAAGTTCAGCAACCTCATCAGCAGGTTCAGCAACCTCACCAGCAGGCTCAGCACTCTCACCAGCAGGTTCAGCAGCCTCACCAACAGGTTCAGCAGCCTCACCAACAGGTTCAGCAGTCTTACCAGCAGGTTCAGCAGTCTCACCAGCAGGTTCAGCAGTCTCACCAGCAGGTTCAGCATACTCAAGATCCCAACTATTTACATGGTCAGTTTTATGACCAGCAGCCAACAGCACAAGAACAACATACATTACAGAATCTGCCTGTGCAGCATAACCATGATCAACCACCGCATCTCACCTACCATAACCAGGAACATCAAGCACAGTCTTATTCTTTCTATGCTACACAAAATGCTTGGGAAAGCGCAGCCCCTAGTGGTCAGTGGGAAGATGGCTTTCAGACACAGCAGTTGGCACCAGTGGGCCACACTGAAGCTGATAATGGAGAAGAGGGAAGTTTAAACCAGCCAGATAATGCTAGAGTGTCTGCTGAAATTACTTCCTATGATAAGCCTGTTGCTACAGCACCTGTCATTGTTAATAGCTACACAAATGATGATGATGGTACAGTCACTGGTTCGTTTGGAAATGAAGAGGATGGCAATGTCTATCTGGACAGGCAGGCGCGTATCAACACAGATCAGAATCATGATAATGAAATAGCATCTAATTTTAACAAACTATTGAGTGTTAATCCAGCCTTTCATAGAACTAGCTCTGATATCAGCAATGCAAGTCTATCAACACTCAATGTCTCTGGAGCAGATGATGATGATGCCAAAGAGGCCCTTCACCAGGTTGAAGAGGTGGTCAAAAGAATGGAAGGAATTGAATTGTCAAACAATGAGAACATTAAAGAACTGTTAGACCAAAGGGGAAATGATGGGTTAGCTTTAAATCAGCTTCCACGAGACACTGGCTACAATCCAGGGCATATGCAACAAACATCAGACTATCCTTACTTTTTCAGCGCTCCTCCCCCTTCATTACCACTAAACACAGATGCTAGACCTTCCTCTCCAGATGGTGATCATCCGAGCTCTGCTGAATCTGGAGCATCCGGCACGTCAGGTGGGTCTTCTGGGCTTACAGACTGGGAAATTGTTCCTCAGTCGGCAGCAAAAGCATCAAGCCGAAACATGTCCCCTGACAGCACTACAGAGTTTGCTTCTAGCCAGCCTGATGGCAACAGTAATTCAAATAGAAAAACTGGTCAAGATTATTTACCACGGGCCACTGGTAAAATAGATGCACAGGCCTACAGTGATTCTATGCAGACTTATACAAACCAAGAATTACCATCTGGACCTGATCATGCTCAGGGAGATAGACAGCCTGAAAATGTGCCTTTGGCACCTGTGGCAACAAGTTCTGCCACCATGGTGGGTCCTCCTCCCGGTTCAGGTTTAAATGTTAATCCATTCAGAAGAGATGGACGGAAAAGTCCTCAACAGCAAGAACAACAAAATGTTAGCAAACCTTCAGCCATATTGACACCATCGCACATACCCACAACTTCAGCTGTACTGGCAGGTAATATAGCCCTTGATAAGAACTCTGCCAATGCTTCCTCACATTCTCCATTTGACTCACAGAAAGGAAGAGATATTTCAGCACTTCCTTCCAAGCCCAAAATACCCACTTCTACAGAAGATGGAAACAGAGTTAGTCGTCGAGAGTATGAGCAAAGCTTTAAACCCCCCATAGATTCACAGCCATCACCACTAAAACAGCATGCTAGAAAAAGCTCCCAGGAATCTGAAGAGGTTGCCAGGGCTAATGAACACAGACGCCACCATTCCGCTTTTCACCCAGTCAATCGCCCACGCCAGACAACCATGTCTCCAGCTACAACATTGTGGGATACTCATGTTGCGCCTCAGCCCAATATACTTTTGGCCCCAGCAATGCCGCTAATCATCCCTGGTCTCAGCACAGCTCCAACAAGCAACACAAAGTCTGAACACACAGCTTCACCTGACAAGTCAAGATTAAGAGATCTCAATGTTTCATCTGAGTCACAAGTAGGTGATACAGTTTTATGAAAACATATTTTCTTATTGTATATTAATATATTATATACCAAAGTTTTATGTCCAGCCACTCATTCTTTTGCCAAGGTTATCCAAATTTTTTTTGTTTGGCTGTTGGTTGTAAACACTGAATAGATATAGTGCTTTTAAATAACATTTCCAATGTCAGTAATATTTTTAGGTGAATTTTGTCAATTAAAGCTTCGCAATACTTAAAAAAGTCTAAACTTTATTGATAAATTAATACACTGCAAGAATAGTTAAATGCTTGAATGAAAAATATTAGTTCCTTTCAGGACACCCTGATTTATTTATTTGACATATATGAAGTTTATTGATTCACCTTGCACTAATTGGGTACACATCCTCAGCTGGGGAAAATGTTTTTAAAAAGTGAGCATTACGGAAGCATTAATCATTGGCAAGGAAACCACCATAACATGATTTGATCTTTGACAAACTATACCTTTTTTTTTTTGTCTTGTACCACAGGGCAGAGATAATGTGGCTAGGGAAGAAAGAGACAAAAGTAGAGATAGCAGATCAAGAGATGAAAAGAACCGATCCTTTGACTCTTTAGATGAGATAGATGCAGTTATAGACAGATCAAGGTTTGTGTGTATACATGTGAACAACTAGTTCAGACAAAAGAAGATATAAAAGGTTGAACAAATATAAACAGTTAGAAGAGAAAACTCACTTCTAAAGTGGCTTAACTCTTTCTCTCCGTAATTATTTTCCACTTTCTGATGGAATCATTCATTTTGCTCATTTTTGTTTCACTGTCCTGTTATGGTTGAGCTTCAATAACTTTTTTGTATGTAATAAGGAAATTTTATAGTATATAGATAATTATAGAAGAATGCATACTCTTTTATATAACACAAAATTAAAGTTTATAAAACCAAAAATTAATTTAATTTAAATTGGTTCAAGTCAACGTTGGTATCGTCAGTTAGGAGAGAAAGAGTTAAGTAAGGTTAAAAGGGGGTAAAATTAGGAATAAAAGTATTATATATTCCATTTTCTTATCATGCATGAAAAATATTTCATGTCTTCATTATTTTCAAGATAAATATGTCAGAAAATTTTGGTATTTGAAGTGAAAATAATAACAGACTATGAATTAATGTATATCTCTGAAAAAAAATTTACCAGATAATTGCTCTGGCAATTAAAAGCACACATATATAATTTCTGTAATTGTAAAATAATGAGTATCCTTCAGTATTCTTAATTAGGCCACATTGGATAATGATCATTTTTGTCCTAATAACTGACTGGTCAGATTATGGGAACTTTATTGTCTTAGAAGACAATTTTTGTACTCTAAGAATCAGTACAATATAAGGAGCTAGTCTGATTAACCAGCAGTCCAATTAATTAAAATAAATGTGGGTATAGTTTCTTTCAAATAATTTGTTCAAATGTTACTTTGCTAGGGACAGAAGTTATCGCAGTCAAAAGGATTCAAAAGATTCTCGAGATGCTCGCTACAGTAGAGATGCAGGTTACAGCAAGGACTCTGACTTTAGTAGAGGAGACCGCCCATTGAGCCGTAGTGGTCAGTACCAATATGAGCGTCCTTACAGCAGGACTGATGGATATGGTAGAGATGATGCGACTAAATATCGGTCAAGCTACAGAGATTATGGAGATGGCCCATATGATGAAAGATATGACAGACCTCGTTCCAGACAAGGTATGTTGTGAAACTATTATATCATTTGAGTCAGTAATTTTATTTATTTGCTAGCATATGAAAGAGAAGGTTAAAAATAAATGTATGTAGAGTTATGGTTGTAAATTTAAGCTTCTGAAATTTTGTCATTTTTTCCAAAAGCACCAACCTCTATTCCCTAATGCTGTGTAATAGCTTCTTAAATATTAAAACAAGATTAATTATTAAATATCAGAGATTTTAGTTTAAAATATATATATATATCTAAATATAAATCTTGATTAGAGTCGAACAGTCCTGAAATACCTAAGTGTGCAGGACAAACACACATACATATGGGTGTATGTATGTGTAGATGTATAGGTATGTGTTGTTTTTTTTATGTCTTAAAGTAATTTGTTAATAGGCTTCCATGATTTTATGATAGTTAACAATATAAACTAGTCTTTAAAGCTATTATCACTTTAAATTACACTGTTAACAAGCTTTAGACCTAAACTAAATTAAATTAAAGCTACTTGTAACACAGGAAAATAGGAGGATAGTAGAGATGTATACAATCATAACAATTTTAAAAATTTAATCTATGTCCTTATTTATACACAATTTTAAATATCAGATTTATATGTTATTACTGTTCATTTACAAAAAATACTTGTCTTGCTTGTCAATGTGGGCATATCAGTATCATTAGCAATAGTAAGCATACAATAGCTTATATCATTAAATGATATAAATAGTAAAAAAACATAAAAAAATAATAATATTGCTATTATTATTATTATTATTATTATTTATTATTTTTTTAAAGGCATTACTATTTATGATAACAGCAATATATTGCAATAATATATTTTCAAATATATGCAGATATGCAGGATAAATGTTGGTATATTTTAGGTGGAAATGTAGTAACATAAAATTATATTTAATAAAACAAGCGTAAACTTTCTAATAAAAATATGCTTCTAACCCTGTTAACTTAGCTTACAATTTTAGCTTAATTCGAATGTTTATTAAGTTTGTCATTGTCCATGATGACCATGATTAAATATATTGATTTACCAGTGTGCTCACTTATTATGTTAGTATATTTGTCAACAACCCTGAATTCAATTCCTGTTTTTATAAACCAAGAAATCTGATACTGTATATACATTAAAACTAGTCACAGAAAAGCCACATTTTAAAATAATTTTTCTCAAAGGCTTACAAAATATTGAACAATATTGATTTATTTTATGACACTGTAAATGCATTCTGTGACAATGATGAATAAGGGCATGTGGCTAAAAAAAAAATTGAATAAACCCACAAGCTGCATGTGCCCTGCATTTAATCTTTGGTTACAGTTCACTTAATTTTTCATGGACTCAAAATAGTTTAAAAAGACAACACATATTTAGAACATTTTAATGAATTCATATTTTGAAAAATTTGAAACAAAAAAAACTATCTGATAATTAGTATCTGTTCAGTTTCAATTTATTAATAGGTTAGTAATGTTATTAATTGCTTTTTTTTTGTGTTTTTTTTTTTTTTTTTTTTTTGTTTCCTTTGAATTATTTTTAATTTTTATAATCTTTGTAATTAAAACCTCATCAAGATGAATCAAGAAGTAGTCGACCCTCTTCCAGAGCAACCCAGGAGGCAGACAGGTCAAGGCAGGATTATGACAGAGACAGGGAATATTACAAAGAAAGAAGTAGAGGTTTGATTTCTTTTCCCCCTTTAGATTAACTCTTTCTCTCCTAACTGACGATACCAGCGTTGATTCCACCAGAATGTGGTAAATAATTACAGAGAGAAAGAGTTAAATTGAAATTACTGTTTATTTTATTTTTTTAAAATGGTTTGTAAAAATGTTTAACATGTTTTCCTAATAAGTGAGCTGATTTTTGTTGTTTGTTTGCCCTAAACAAAGTAGGTTATGGAAGTGGCTATGGATATGAAAGCTATAATAGAAATGTGGACTACTACAATGAAGAAAGGGACAGATGGTACCGTTATTATAAAGACAAAGAAGCAAGATATACAAGGGGTTATTATGAAGAATATTATGGAGCCAAGTAAGTGTTGTGCTGGATGCTTCTTTTTTTTTGTGTTAATATTTTTGGTGTTTGTAGAAAGCTAACCCAGTGTTGTTTAGTTTATTGTAGTTCTTTTGGTTATTTGGTTGCGTCTTGTTTTTGTTTTTCTGTTGTATCCTAACCAGTTGTAAAGCTGATTTAAAAGGTGCATTAGTTGTTCCTGTTTTTTTTCCTTCTATAGAAGAATAATCCAACCCTCAAAGCTGTTTAAGTTTATATAACTGTCCATATCAAATTTTCTTTAATGATTTTTTTTTCTACCCGTACTAAGAGATGTGTTTTTATTATATCTGCTTTTTTTAAAATCTAATTATACTGTAACATAAAGGCCTCTAAATAAGCTACTAGATAGAACTACAGCTTTAAACTGGATTAAACTTACTTGAATAAATAAACTGGCATTTACCGTAGACTGATTTCCTTTACTTAGCACTGTTAGACAGAAGATACTTTCTGTTGTTCATGAGTTGTAAGTACAAGTGCAAGTCATCTCATTATTTTCTTGACTTCCTTTTTATGTCTTCTGCTACTGTTTTCAACACAAAACTTGTTTGTATGTGCATTTTGTTTTTATGGTTAGTGACCATTGCTTTCTGATGCATAGATAATGATCTTTTGTGCATATCTGGCTATTGGTTTTATACTGTTTTTTCTATGGATATGAAAGCTATAATAGAAATGTGGACTACTACAATGAAGAAAGAGACAGATGGTACTTTAAGTCCGACTGAATCTTAGTGAATTGAGTTCTCAGTCTTCTTTGTTATTCTTGTTCCTTTTTCTGTCTTGTTTTTAATTATCTTTTTTTTTTTGTTGGCTTTTTTACCGTACAAAAATCCAACACACTTTCGTTTTTATTTATTTTTTTTATTTAAATTTAAAAAAAAAAAGGATCTAAAACTTAAATGTCAAGTTGTTTTTTTTCTAATGTGCCAATGGTATTTAATTAGATCTAGATTTTGTAGTATGTTTCTTTTTGTTGTTTTTCCACTGGTCATCATCCTTATTATTTCATGCCATTCACATTATTTCCTAAAGAAACATTCAAAGTTAATAGGTCTCAGAAATCATGTGTAACCAAAAGCCGCCCTTAATACATTGTAGATCATAGCAAGTGTCAAAATCCCAAAATAGCAATGTTTATCATGTGCATTTCAGTGATATTTTAAAGAAAATGAAAAGAAAAATCTTTTTTTTTTTTTAGTTGTATTAAGAACATGAATTTTAAATTGTAATATTTTCTTTTTTAATTTAAGGCTTAAAAAAAAAATAACACAACTGAATTTTGAGAAAAAAAAAATTTGGTCATCAAGGGATAAGATTTCCTATTAATGACTAATTTTTAACATTAGACAAATATAGTTTGGTTAGGAATCCATAATAAAGCTTTAAGGCTTTATTGTAAAAATGTTACAAATTTACCAAAGTATCATTACCATGTTTAAGTAATTATTTTTTGTGTGTGCATCAAGTGGTATTTAAAAAAAAAATTCAAGTAGCTATCCCTAAAAGCTCAAATTATGGATACCACACAAATAGTTTAGTGACCTATTAACTTGTATTATTCCTTTTATTTTTTGTCATCTTGCCTGCCCTATTTCATTGCTAGACATTGTATTCATCCTTAGCATCCCAGCATTGTCACTTTTAACAAGTGTTGCTTTCATTATTGTCTTGTCCACTGATTGAATGTGTTTGACTAGGCATGCTGAGTACTATCAGCAACTACAGCAGCAGCAACAATCAAAACTTGGGAATACCAGCCGCCAAGAGGCAGACCGACCAAGCAGTCGCAGCCAGTCTAGAGGAAACACACCAGGTGTATCGGCATCTCCTGGTCCAGGCACTGGCCCTTCTCCCGCTCCCAGGATTACACCTTCGCCTGGGTAAAAATAGTGTATTATAGATCTCATTCAGTTTCACACCAGAAAAGTAGCCTAACATAGGAAGTACAAATAACTCATTTTGTTTATTTATATAGAAGTTATTTATATCAAATATTTTGTTCAGACTTAGGTACCTCTTAATTTTACTTGGCAATAGTCAATAGAAAGTTCTCCTGAGATTACTGTTTCCATATTATTTTAATGGCTTTACTAGTTTCATAACTATTTTAAGCTACTATTGGAAAATGTAAAAAAAGAAACTCTTAATAAAAAAAAAAAGCTTTGTAGGGTCTCTGAATTATTATTTCATCATTTTATTCTAACTTTAGCAGACTAATAGATATGATTTTAAAGTTTTATACGCCATAGATTAATTATCAATATGTTAAGATAACAATTGTGGATGCTAGGAAAATAAACAATCCACATTTTTTAAATATAGGTAAATACCATCTGAAAAATGTGAATAAATTCAGTCTATGCACAAAATAAGAAAAACCCCAGAAGATACAAAATACAACCAAACAAATAGAGGTACCCAGGTATGATACATATCTGCATTTACATACATCATTTATATGCATAGAAAAAATAGTAGATGCTTCTAATCTTATAACTTTCAATAGTGCAGTAGTGATAAACAAATGTAGTGAAACTTAAATTATATGTTTATTTAGAAATCCTAACATATAGTGAAAGAATTTAAGTCAAGTTTCAGATTTCTGTCCCAGAAAAACAGTTGAAAGAAGTTAGAGAAAAAAAAGTATTTTTCTCCTGCATCAGTCATTATGTTCATAAAAGTTCTTTTTAGAAAAGATAGTAGTGACTTCAAAAGAAAAAAGTTGCTTATACATATGCATATTAAGTTAATTGAGCACAAGATTTTGATCTGACAACATTAAAGATAATAATCAAACAAAATATTCAAAGTTGCATTTTGTCTGCAATGAATAAGCAAGAGTGGGACAATCAAACCATTCTCAAGCAGTGCTGTTTCCTTCAGTTAGCTTCTATACTTGACAAGGATTTTCTTATGCAATCATTAATTTGGTAGTTTGCTGAAGAAATATTTCTGTACTCTGATTGAGTAAAAGTGAGAAAGGAGTTGTAATAGTTCTATCTAATGATAGTATGAATGAAGCATGTCTGTCAACAGATATTCTATTGTGTGTTCTGGCAATAAATCAAATGTTGTACTACTAACAATAGTGAAGCATGAAGGAGAATGTTGTTTTTATGCATTTTAGCACCATCTTTTGAATTACTAACTCTGTCTAAACAAACAAAAAATACAAAAAGTTAACTGAAAAAAAAAAGGTTTCAATTAGTTTAACTGTGAAATATTGTTAGATTTAAAAAAAAAAAAAAAAGATTATAGAACTAAACAAACAAAAAATTTGTTATAAATGAATAGGAATAAACATTTAGCAACTCTGAATAATAGATATATCTAATTGTATTAATTAATTAATCTCATTATATTATGTTACAGCACATCGTCTTACATCTTTTTACAGCACATCCTATTTACTTCACAATACACTATCTTAAGGATAAATTTTAAAAAATTCTTGCATTTTATTGGTCATACCCACTTTAGTTTTTATGTTTAATAGTAATGTTTTCAAACTTATTACCTTTTTTATTTTTTAATTAAAAACACACTTTTGTTTGTAGTAACATCTATATTTGAACAAAGATCTTGATCAATTAACTTTTTGGGTCACGTTCTGAGTTTTTTTTTTTTTTTTATATTTACTCATTAGTATTACAAATATTTGATCCTGTTTGAAAAAGTTTTTCACTAATTGTTTTCTAATTTTTTAATTTTTTTTTAAAACAATTTTAGATATAAAAATATATATATATTAGTTTATTTCTAAACCAAAAGACTTTTTTAAAAAATAAATCAACATTTTTTTTGGTTACATCTTTGGTTTTGGTTAAGCACTGGTTTGTTTGTTCCAATATATGTTTATCTCATTCAACTTGATCACAACTTTTTATTCTACAAACAGTCCAGATTATTATGGTCGCAGCTCAAGGCCTGCAAGTCGAACTGACTATAACCAAGATTATTACAGGGCATATGGCTATCCAGGCTATGATCCTTACTATGAGGTGGGATATGGATACGATCCATACTCTTACCGCTATGGATATCCTGGTTATGAGGAGGCACTAAATCAAGGTAGGCCTAAACTTTGTTGTCTCTGTATAAAAAAATGTTTTTTTTTGGTATGTAATAGAGCACTTTTATGATAAATTTTACACAAAGTAATTTCTACTTTGTTTGTATTTTGATATGTAAGATTCAGTTTACATACTTTAACCCTACCAGCCCTAGGCCTCTGAAACCAACTGTTCCCAATGTCCTGAGCTCCTGGTGGTCATATCCCCCCCCCTCCCTTTTACTTATTGTCTTTCAAGCTCTAGATGTAATGAAAAGCAAAAGATTTTTTTAATCAATTGATCTCTCAAAGTATCATTCAATTAAAGTAAAATCATTCTTTTTTTAAACCTTGAATCTCTAGGACTCCATATTGAAAGATCACTGTTGGTATCCAAATAATACAAATTAAATTGTGCCTAGTAATTTGATGAAAAAAGCCAACAAAAATTATCGTTAACTTTTTAAAAAATACATAGTTGATCAACACTTCCTACAGTCTACTCTGTATGCACCAAAAAGGTGGTTATTTCTATTTAACCACATTAGATGAAAATCTCCAATACAAAAAAATGGGTGAGTCAAGAAAACCTGGTGTTGCTATGACATTTGTTTGACTTAGCAGGCTGATCTCAGTGTTATAAAGGAGTTTAGCAATACTTATTGGTAATGGAAAGTATGATAATTATTCTCAAGTTCTTTAAGATTTTCCTTTTTTTTTCTTTTCTACCTTTTCTATCTCTTTCTTAAAAACTTAACTGTATTAATATAGTGTTTCATTTTTTTAAAATCATTTTTAATGAATAATCCTCAACATTGACATTTTTGTGAACTAGGATATGACCAGGGCAGACTGACGCCACCAAAATATTCTTACCCTCACACTAGGGCCTCCTTTGGTCCCAATGGTCAGTTGGTGAAAGTCCATCCAAACCGACCTGCTGATGGTCAGCCTGCCATTGTGGAAGTGCAGGACATTCAGATACTTTTGGAAAGCTGCCCTGAAGCTGAAGAGTTTAAGCACTACCCTGGACCCTTGACCAGGTAAACATTACATTGTGGTATAGAAAACGATTTGCTGTTAAATTTATTAGTTTGTTAAACTTTTATTTTAACATTCTCTTTCTCTTTTTTTCTTAATTTGCATTATTTTAGCAATCATGTTTAGTTATAACACACTAACACAGAGATATCTTAGCATTTTTATTACAAAGTATTTTATGGTATATTGAAGTTAAAAAATCAGTCCTGTTACTAAGTAAGTGACTGTTAAATGTTAAATGTTGAACTTTTATCTTATGTTTTTAGGATTCTGGATGATTCTATTTCTTCTAGTGATACTTACTCTAGGTTGAAAAATATATTTTTTTTTTTTTACAGGACCAACACCCATAAGAAAGATGTCCTTTTGTTTTGCCAACAGAAAGCTGCTTCATGTGCTGAGAATGTCAGCTTGCTTGACAGAGAATCTGCCCAGTTGCTTTGGAGATTTTTGGAATTATTAATTAAACAAAATGGGGCAAGTTCTTTATCATTATCTATATATATAATTCGCTTCATGGCTCAAGAGTTTGGACACCAAGAAATGGAAAGATCACTCGTTTATTTCTGTAAGACTAGAGTTACCCCACGTAATATTTTAGGCGAAAAAAAAAAAAAAAAGTCATGGAAAGAGAACAAGTAATCTACCTGTATTCACCCGTCACTAAATAGCAGGGCCAGACTTAACCATTGTGGGGCCCAATGCGAAATGGATATCGCGGAGCCCAGTTTGGGTAAGGATACGGATAATATGTGAAAATTAAGAGTTTATATTAGAAAATATATTCTTCTTTGCATTTTATTCATTTTTTATTATGCACAGAATTACTACACTACTACATAGATCACACTCAATAGCAAGAATTACCAAATGTTTCAATCTATCTATGAGAATTGTTGACCTCAAGTAATTTTTCATTAGTTTGAGGCACGAGAAGCTTCTTTCACTAGATTCCACAATTACGGGTTTTGCATAATGCCATAATGACACCCCAAAATGACAATTTTTATCTATATTTCAGGAGATTTGTATGAGTTTTCAAAAGATTTTAATAATTTCCAGATATTTCCAGGACTTTTTGTATATTTTGCAATTTCAGGAGATTTCCAGGAGCTCCTGGTAAATCAACAGGAGGCCGCGGAAAATCTGTTATAGGTTATACAATGGTTTAATTTAATAATTTATACACCTAGAATTAGTGCTGGCCCTATGAAAGTTCGGGGCCCACTGCGGTCGTATTGGTTGCAGTGGCCTAAGGCCGGCCCTGCAAAATAGCGGCATATGCTACGTCGCTGGTCGACTAGTTTTTTTTAATTTAATTTTCTAGTAATGTGTTTAACCAATTTTTCTCTTATTATGCATCATCAATAATCCATCAACTAGGACATTTCAAGGCTAAATCTGTTTGAATATCAATAAAAGGAAATAACCTTTTTTTTTAAAGAAATATCATTTAAAAGATAATAATTTTTAGTAACTTACAAGCAAATTAAAAACACTCAAGCCACTATGCCCCTATATAAAAACACAGCATAAACAGTTGCTTCACTTACAAAATGTCTAATTATTATTATGCTGGGATATTGGTTATTTCCAGGTCAAACTACTTTTTTTTTTCCATCATTAAAATCTGCTTCACTTACAAAGTCTCTTATCAGTATTATTGCTTTAACAAAGAAGTAATTATGTGGACATTATTACAATTTCTTTTGTCTTTTCAGTTGGTGGTAGGTACAGACTTGTCTGATCTTTTGCTTGAAGGCCACGAGCCAATGACACATGAGTACAGTCTGCAGGGGATGAAGGTTTCCCAGACTCAGGATGGCATGGAGGAAGATGAGGACAACAACAGCAGTGCTAGAGACTCTCCTGCTATAAAAGTCACATCGGACAGGACTGTCATTATGACAGCTGAAGTGGAGAGGGAGCGTTGGATTGACAGGTTCAGGCATCTCTTGCTGTATGGCAGAAAAAAAGTGAGTGCTAGAACTATATTTGTCCTTGTTGAAGTTTTGTTTTCTTTGTCCTTATAGAACAATATGATTGTTGAACATTAGCTCTACATTTATTTGTGTGCTGATTGCAGGATGCCTTGGAGTGTGCTATGAAAAATCACCTATGGGGCCATGCTTTATTCTTAGCCAGTAAGATGGACACAAGAACTCATGCTAATGTCATGACCAGGTGAAATGACTCAATAATATTTTCTTTTGTTCAAATCTTGATTTTAAACACTTTACATGAAGTTTTGAACTGTAAATATTCACATGAAAAGCTATTCAACTTAACATTTTAATGGTTAATTCTTCAGATTTGCCAATAGTGCCATGCGTATCAATGATCCACTACAGACATTGTATCAACTCATGTCAGGAAGACAGCCTGCAGCAGTCACAGTAAGAATATGGTTCATCATATATATAACAAACAAATTTATATGCTTTTTATACTGTTACGCTTATATCTCTCTCTCTCTCTCTCTCCTAATTAGGTGTTCTGTAAACACTGCTAAACAACACAGCACATCTAACACAAGAACAACAAGAGTTTCAAGTAACAATGTGGCGGTTTAATGACAAATACATCAACAACCAATAAAACACTATTGGCTTCACTCACTTCAAATTTAACACTATAGAACTGCCTATTAAACACAAGTCTTTCTCTGTCTACTTCTTGACTCATACAGCTACATTTTCTTCAAGGACTCACTTTATACGGTACCGTCCATACTGCCTTGCTGTCCTGGACTCAACGCCTCTTTCTTACATGCTGTCTCTCGTCTGTGAAGGATTTTGATCACATGACCATATCACAGGTCATACTTGCGTGTACTAGCAGTACTGTCCCTTGTCCATCGACAGCCGTTGACCTGAGGGATTTTCCTAAGTTCATGCGTGTCAGCTGAACCTATAGTTAACCCTATCGCGCCGCCAATAGGGTTATAACAATACAGATTTTTTTACAGATGAATAAATTAATGTTTAAGAAGCTTTCTGGTGATGATGTGCTCTGGTTAGGATATTAGTCACAAAATTTTGACCAAAAGCTGAGTGGCTAGTGCTAAAATATTTTATTATATCTTAACTATCTAACCACTTAGGTTAAATATGAATGTATTTGTTTTGTTTTTTTAATTTCAGTGTGTGGTTGATGAAAGGTGGGGTGACTGGCGGCCACATTTAGCTATGATTTTATCCAATCAGACTTCAAGGAGTGATATAGATCGTAAGAGTATTTCAACACTAGGTGACACTTTGGGTGAGTCATCTACTGTTGTACCTTCTTTTGGAAGGAACTGTTCATATAATTATGTTGGACCAGTGTAATAAAAAAAATATTGTAAGCTAAACTCTTTTTATATTGTTTATGTAGATTCAGTTTTATTAATTACAATGCTATACAATATCATGTTCTCATCAGCCTCTAGAGGATTTCTCCATGCCAGTCACTTCTGTTACTTGATGGCTCAGGTCTCTTTTGGAACTTTCAACAAGAAGACTTCCAAGCTGGTTCTTATTGGTTCTAGTCACAAGTAAGTTTACTGAGAGACTTTGATGAAGATTCTACTCAGTTTGAATTATTTTCAAATAAAAACCTAATTATAGTAAAGTGACTTGCAGAGGTTACTGTTTTCAAAAAATATACACATTTTTTTTGTTTGTTCAATAGTTTATCCATGGAGGAGTTTGCCACCAATGAAGCCATACAGTGTACAGAAGTATTTGAGTATGCACAAATGTTGGGGAATGCTGGATTCTTTCTGCCACATTTTCAGGTAAAAGTATTCATTATGATGTTGGTAAGGAATAAAGAAACAACCCTCAATTGTGTATTACATTTTTCATTAACGTTGATACAAACAATGTTTTTTAATTTACTCTTCAAAATATATAATTTTGTGTACATTTTCATTATCAATTTTAATGGGTATGGAGATATAATATAACAAACAAAATGAAAAGAAAAAAAAAGTGTAGTGTTCTTACCTCTCACATTTTGGAGTTAAAAAATAAGTATGTTGATACTTTATTTGTTCAAAATTTTGAACAACATTAATTGCATTGAAAATTTAATGTTAAAAATATTAATCTAATAATTTCATTAAGGAAATTATTATAAATATTGTTTATGTAGACAAAATTCTTTAGTAAAGTTTAAGACTTTTTTTTCAAATATTGTTTAAAAATGTAGTATTTCTATTTTAATTGTAAGTAGATTCCTAAAGTTGCTTTCTTCATTCTTATAAAAATTCTGCATTCAAGTCAAGAGATAAATAACAGACAATTTTGTTACGTTTTGTTGACAGTTGTATAAATACCTTTATGCTTGTCGTCTTGTGGACTATGGTATGTCCTCTGAAGCCTTACACTACCTAGAGGTAATATCCACCAACATTCAACAGTACCCCACCATGTTCCAACCTTCTTTTGTTCAACTTGTTTATCAGGTGAGTTGTAGATTGGATTGCTTTGTTTCAGATTGTTTTATTTGCAACATTTATAATTGATCTTGTGTCAAGGTATATATTGACATTGCATTATTTGAAATAGTTATAATTTATCTTTTGTCATGGTAAATGATGATAGCAAAGTATACTTTTACTCAGACCTGTTATGCAAAGTATGCCTTTTTTTCTTTTCCCTTACTATATTTTTTGCTTCCTGTGATCTTCAAGACAAACTAAATCCTTCTGAACCTCATATTTTTGTTAAGCAGCTTACCCTTTTAAAGTTTTGCCTGTATTTTTTTCTTCTTTCTTATATTTATGACCTTTTTATTTCTTTTACTTTTTCAATTGGATCCATTCCATTGCTATGTTAAATGAATTCTCTTGAGAATTCAGGGGTCATGACACATCTTCATCTTTCTAGCCTAATTACATACTTGCATACTTGCAGTATCCCTTATAGGCTTAGTGCAATGGGTAAGTTGTTCATTATAACCAGCACAATGGCAAGTATCTTAACTTCCCCGGACAAATATCAGGTTTAGCATAATCTTCCTCAATGTGAGAGCCTGGGCCCCATGACATTCAAATATACTTTGAATAGGAATTATTTGCTAAGAAAAATTGCTATCATTTTCTTTTATTATATTTAAACTTGTTTACTGATGATATTATTTGTTATAATGTAACTTGTTCATGATGATATGGCTTACAGAACTAATACTTTGCTTGTAATATATTTTCAACGATATCCACTTTTATAACACTTTACTCAATGTGATGACTGAGAATTAGTTTTTAGCTGATACCACATTTATTAATTGCTATATCATAACTATCATAATTTGTATTCACATCAACATTTATTATTTAAAAGCTAATTTCTCTAATGTTTGTTAAAACACTAGTGAGGGAACTATCTTAAAAGTAACATCACTCACAGCCTTGTTCTTACTGAGCCCACTTGTCTGCTTCTCTTTTCTGCAAACCATCCTAGATTCTGTTCTCCGCCACTAGATTTACTCATCAAAGTTTTGTCCCATTTATAACTGTCTCATTTACTCTTAAACTATTTCTATTTTCCTTCTTTAATGCATTTTTAGCAGAGTTTTTTTTTTGGTTATATTCTAACAGTTGGCCAACAGATTAAAATTTTCAGACCCACAGCGCCTGCAGCTAAGTGAAGATGCTGAGGATCCAATTTGGCTTCAACAGCTGAATAAAATATGCTCAGCTTTTGCTGTATGACTTTTTTTTTTCTTTGCCTTAATTCTGGTACTTACATAATAGTGATTGTTCACTTAGTGATAAAGTAGTTGGTAATATTTGGTGTTATCATAAAGACATTTTAATGTCTTTATAAAACTGATGAAAAGAAAAGAAAAAGTATAATCCTGCCAAAAGCATTATAAAAGTTATAGAAGGTTAGATTAGCTTAATGATGAAAATGAAGAAAAAAACACAAGATTACAGTATAACAACACATATAAGAAAAAATTACAGTGGAATGTATTCTTTATTAGTTAAATGGATAGGATTACTTTACTGTTTTACATATAACTGCTACATGTGGATTAATTGTGGCATAAAAATCTAAGGGTTAGTGACTCAGATCTACGGTTTCATCTAAAATACATTTAATTATTTTAAATTGTACCCATTAATCTTCTGACATGCTAAGGCCCCTGCTTACTACATTGATTTGCTTGTGTTGTAGGATGGGTCCCTGCAGCCCATATCAGGGACAGCTACTCCAGCAGGTTTCCCAGGGACCACGACCAGCAGTGAGAGTGGGGACTACAACCAGCAGGGCTATGGAGACACAAGTATCCAGCAAGCAGCCAGTGCTGTGTCTGGAGATGTGTACACACAACAGCAGGTAATCAGACTTTTACCCAAAGAAATCTTTTTCATTGTTTGGACCATTATTCTTTGATGCTTCCTCTTTATCCTAGCTCTTAGTGGCCTTTTAAAACTCACATACAAATTTAAGTAAAAAATAAATTAGCTTATTGCTAATAAGTTTTCTAAAAAATATATATATAGTTTAAAAAATCTAGTCTGCCTTTTAGTAGCTAGAGGAAGCTTAAGTTTTTTTTTTCTTTGACGTTTTGACTAGTGAATACTGCAAATTCTTTAGCATTTATGTACTAACATTATAATGAAAATGGTTTTTATAATCATTGTTTAATAAATTTTGATTTACTTTTAGTTCTATCCTGGTCAGTCAGGCAATGACAGTTATCAGGTCATTCCAAGTGCTAGTGAAAGTGGAACTACCATCCAGGGTTACAGTCAGCCTGTTGTGGATCCCTCTCATTTACAGGAGGGAGATAATGCCTTCGTCCACCCTCAGTTGTATGGTCAGCAGACATTTGATTACACCCATTGGCAACTGCAACAGCAGCAACAAGGTATGTCTTTATAAAAATAATTGAGTGCACTGCAAAAGGCAGTTCTCAACCTTATGAGAGTCAGTTTTGTTTGTTAAGGATATCTGTTTCATGAAGGCATAATGTAGTAACATTGTAACTCAATTCTTCAGAAGATTTGAGTAAATAAGAGGGTCTGTAGATGGAAAAAAAAAAAAAAACCTGCTCTTTAGTAGTTGTTCTAAAATATGGAGATCACACTTGTCCACATTTTGCCCTCTAGACATTGTGCTAGTATCATTTTTATTACTAATATTTAAGTCAAAAGAAAATTTGCCTTTGACAATATGAAGAAAATAAGAGCAATTATCCAACATAAAGTTTGAATCTTTCTGAAAAGCAAAGTAAAGCAAGTGGGACAAGTTGTGTTCTTTCTGGTGTGCTCTGTATACTAAATCAAGGGAGTTATTCTGTTCACACTTTTTAAAACATTGGGTAACAAGTTGCCATCCTCTCCTTTTTTTTTTTTTTTTCTTTTGTTTTTAGCAAACATTTTTAACTTAGTTTTTTTTTATCATCACATTAAATACATATTTTCTGGTTGAGGTTTTATTTACTGTGGATACTGTATCTACAATGCCAGATGTGTTTAACATGAAGTATAGGATGAATTTGGTAATATATAATGAAATTGAAAGATCTAAAGATGATATGTCACAAGTATTCTTAGTAATGTGTACATAGACATGTTAATTGAAAAGTTACTATCTTGCTTCATCCTTTTTCTCACAGTTTCTTAAAAAAATCTGGCATTGTTTATGAGTATTTATAGTACATTTGATATTTAACCCACTTTTCCTTTTTGGTTGAAAGAGTTAAGCATTAATTTGTCTTCACGTAGTCTTAGTATCTCTTTGGCTATTATTCTTTACAAAACCTTGCTTGTCCTGGTGTAGGTTATTCCTACAGCGGTTATGCAGAACAGCAGCAGCAACTGCAACAGCTACCATACACTGAGCACAAACCTGAGGAGCAGTCCACAGTACAGCACCAGCTGTCTACAGGTGAGAGCTATCATGCCACACATGGGGAAGTCACCCAGAGAGAAACACTTCAAGACTCTGCCAGATTGGCTGATAGCAATATAATTCATGGTGGTGGGTTTTATAGTTTTTAATTTGATATCCCTTTTTCTTTCTACAAGAAGCTATTGATATTCTATTACCTCCTGCACACTATATATATATAGTTCAATGTAGTTGGAAATATAAATATTATTCACTCAATAAAATTATAACTTAATCCAATCTCTCTCCTTAGTATCTTTTTTTGTTTGTTTCATTTATTTTTAACTCATTTTTACTTTTTAATTATCTTGTTGATTGTGTGTATGTGTAATTTATCATTTTCTGTGAAATACAGTGATTTACATTTGGCTTATTGTTTTTGCAAACTTTTGGGTAGTTATGAAATATTTTCTTGATGTTTGTTTCAAAAATAGTTTTAAAAAATAAAGGACACATGATTTGTTTTTAATTTGTATCCTTACATTTGTGTGTGCATATTAATTGTTATGGCATTGCTGGTCACTTGTTACTTACTGACAATAATATTCATTGGTTAAAAAAAAATATGCAAGTAGAAATTAATAGACAAAATTTTTGTCTTTTATATTCTGTAACAAGCTTTTCAAAGACCTTTCTCTTAAGGTCAAATGTTAAACAATTTATTTACCACTGTTTTATTAGTAGTAATCAGTTACATCATATGTTTGAACTCAGACATTAGAAACAAAAGGAAAGTACAAACTTTTTTATCAATGAAATACTTAGTGCCATATAAAATAACCCTCAGACAAAATAATCTTTAGTATTTATATTTGAATTATGGCACATATACTTGTAATGTTTATTCTTTAAACCTGATTAAATCAAACTCAATAAGTTTGATAGAATCCTTTTCAATCTATTCTTAATATTTTTATGCAAAGAAGTGTAGCAGTCAAGTGGTCAAGTTCTTAAATACAGCTGAACTAAAGTAGATGGTTAGGAAGTAAACCTAACTTTCCTACTTATGTTTCTAATTTAAAGGAAAATTAATTTTTTAAAGATGGACACTGAAAATAACTTGTAAAATATTTCTCTAAATTATGCCATTTTTCATAACCCTGTTTACGTTTGGAGCATTACATTTGAATATGCACCCTTTTATTGAACATCCTAAAACTAAGACTGCTTTATTGATCCTTATGGAAATTTGTTGTGATTACAAGGACTCTTTTCTCATATAAAGGCAACACAATAGAAACATTCACTTAAATAGAAGACACAACATAAAAATCTAACAAGAGACTTAATAGAAATATAACATACATAAGAACTATTTTTCCGATTGGTGTTGGTGTTAAAAGCACTGTTCAAACCAGCAGTGATATTTTTTTCTGCTTGGAAAATTCTAATTATTAGTGGTTGCAAAAAGAAAATGTTTCTTAAAGTTGTGGATATATTCTTTAAATCCCTCAAAGTTGTGGATATATTCTTTATTTCATTCTTAAATTGTGGATATATTCTTTATTTCATCCTCTGACTATAATTATTTAATTTTCTCAACTGATCAGGCACTACTGGAGCTGCAGGGAACCCTATAAGCCAAACAGTCACACATAACAGTTATGGCAACCAACAGCAACCAACCCCTAGGGCCAGCTTTAGTGCCAGTGAGGCCACAGAAGAAGATGAGGAGGATGATGATGATGAATCCCTGACTAACAGCAACACTATGGGATTTGATTATTTTGGCAATGTTGGGCAACAGGTAAAGAGCTAAAAGTCATTTTAGGTTGGAATTAATGTTTAGTTAGCTGTCAAACAGCTTTATCTTTAATATTTCTTACAACATAAGTCATAGACTCAATTCATTTACTATGAATGATTGATTCTTATTCTCCACAATTGTTTTTATTTTGTTATTTATTTTTTTCGTTTAATTCTGTTTTTTTGTTGAGCATTTTTTTCCCCACTAAAGCTTGTTTTTATTAAGCTTGACATCTTTTTTACTCTTTCTGTTAAATCCACTATGGTCTTACATCTGTGGTGGCAACTGAGTCTGTTATATTTTTGAGGGTCTCAGCAGGGCTTGCATATCTTGGTGGGCAAAATCATGATTTTCCAGATGGGAAAAACAAATGTCATAAGTAGTCATGTGTCAAACATTGTTGCATTACTTAAAGATATAAATCTCTGAGCAGTTGAAGATTTCACTTAATTCTTTGACCAACCACCTTTATTATCCTGGAACAGATGGGATTTACTTCATCGTCTGAAAGCTCTTTTGCTATCTGTGCCATAGAAAAGATGCGAGTTGTTCTTCTTAGCTGTTCCGCAATGCCATACAGTGTTAGTTATGCTGGGTTGTTATAGGGTCTGTCAGAGGGGAATTAAATTGGGGTATTGAAGACGGTATGATTAACAGTTTTTTAATAGTGGGTGCAGTGTCTACAGTGTGGTAAGTTGGGTTGATTCTGTTTAGTTGAAAATTTGAAGATGTTCTTAGCTGAAAGAAGGTAGATTGCTCTTTTTTGGGAAGGAAAGTGATACTGTCCAGTTTGTTTTGCATGGTCATTTCTCTGTAAATAGCTCAACCTGTGCTTCCTGTGCCTTTTAGTTGAGCCATTCCTTTTAATATTTGCTTGCTAACATTACCTAACAATGTTGTAATTTACTGGTTTGTCTGGTTGCTCCATGGTAATATATCTCGTCTTTTCATTCCCCATGAAGTACACAATAACGCTGTTACATCTCCTGAGTATGGGAAAATTCTGTAAATCAAGAGTTCAAAAAAATTCCCACCAGAATGTGAAAAAACATTAAACCAGCTTGCTCCATGTAGCTTAAAAGAACTGGATTCTTATTGCAATTCAAGATTATAAGCAACTAGACCTTCTGTTGGACAGGTTCACAATTTTTTGTTGAAATGTTTTTAAAATTCTTGTCATATTTGCCTGTTGATCATTAACAGAAGGTAGTGGCTCCACCACATAGATACAGAACACTGTCCAGCAGTTCTGCTGGAAGCACAGCTAGGAGGAGGAGAACTACATCTGGGAGTAGCACAGGCAGTGTGAAGGCTGCACCTTACAAGTCTACACCCCAGCAGCAGCAACAGAGCTCTGGGAAACCTTTGGATAAGGTATTATTAATATTTTTGGGAATCATAATTTAATAGACCTGCGTTAAATTTTATCTATGAAATAATTTTTTTTTAAATTTTCATATAAGAACTTCATCTGTTTAAACCCACATTGTTCAATGTTGAATGCACTTGATTGTAACCTTAGTTTTTTTTACCTTTTGTTACTCAGCAGAAAAGCTCAGCACCACAAAGTGGCAATGGCTGGTTTGGTGGACTCTTTAGTAAACTTGGGCGTAAAGGAAAAAATGAAATGATCCTACCTGATGATAAAAACCCAGCTGTAAGTTATTTTTTTTAGTTTGCATCTTTTTTTTTTACTAAGTAACTAACTATTGGTGTTGAATACCAACAGCAGATTGATAATTGTAGATATTTTTGTTTTTATTGTGACCATAGTGTTTTTGAGATGAAAAATCATACTAAAAACTTATTTTAAAAGTATTCTAATGGAAATGCAGAGATCTTCTGTTCTTTGCTCGTAAACTTTAAAATGTTATTCTACCCAAAACTTTCAAAGAATTAGTTATTTAACAAATTGGCTTTAGATTAAATATATAGTATAGTCATTTCTTCAAAGTGGGCAGACTGAAAAACTATATGGAAGAAATAATATTTTGAAAAAATCATTTACTTATTTGTAGTTTTTGTTCATCTTCTCTCTCCCCCCCCCCCCCCCCCAATTTTTTTTTTTCACCTCATAAATGTGCATTTATATATGTACACACTTTTTCACTGTAGATTTCTAAATTACACATTCATAATACTCCAATGAAGTTTTATTACTGTACAAGTTTCTTAAATTTTGTTTAGATTGTTTGGGATCCTGTTAAAAAGAAATGGATGAATGCTGACGGTACAGAAGAGGAAGAAAGTACAGCACCTCCCCCACCCAAAGACTTAGATCTCTTAGGTACATTCTAGTAACATACATTTTCTTACAGTTTTTTTTTAATTATATGAAAACTGTCAAATATCAATAGAGACATTAATGAAAATAAAATAGTATAGCTGTCTGTCAGAAGCAGGTGTAAGTTTTAAACAAAAAAACAAAACGTAAAACAATTACAGACATTTTTTTTTTTAATCGAAGAAATTAAAACTAACACATGTTTATAAGTATATTAGAAATAAAATGCATCTTCAATATTAGAATCATATAGGAAGCATATAAGCAAAAGTACTTCTATTAAAAATTTAAATTATAGATAAGGATATTCTTGCCTGTAACAATTATTGAGCTAAAAAAATTATGCCACATTGATATATAATCGTTAATGACACTTTGATTTACATCAATATTTTTAATGTTAGGTAAAGCTGTTCCATCTGGTGTGCCTCCACCCTCAGGGCTTTCTGCAGGAAACAGGTTCTCTTTAAAATCTATAGGTGAGAAAAAATGATTGTTTTTTTTTATTTCTTCATCTGAGAAAAAAAATCTATTTGAATTCAAGTAATATTGTAATTAATTATTTGTACATTAACAATGAGGTAAATGTTTGTCTAGTGTTATGGTGCCTTATCTCAGTTCAGACTAACTACTTTATTGGCAACACAGGCATATATAGATTACATATATTTATAGTATGATAAAATAATTCCTCGTGACATATTAGGCTTACTTTTGTTCTAGAGCTGAGATAGTTGCTTTTTCATTGTCAGTAGCGTTCTTTGTCCTCTCTCTCCACATAGTGCATTCTAGGGCTATGTCTTCGTAGTGGTCAACATCAATGTCCACAGTGTACATTCTAGGGCTATGTCTTCCTAGTGGTCAACATCAATGTCCACTGCTATTAGTTCATATTAAACTACATCTAGATATCATAGGTATGGGCAACCAGTTTTTCTTATGTCCGTCACAAGTTGTCCATAGAGAATGACTTTCAGGATATCTTCATCCTCCCTAAGGTAGACATGACCAAACCAATGCAATGTCTCTGAGGATGCTGGTAACACCTATTTGAGCAAATGTCTTAGTGCTACGTGCTCTTTCTGGCCATGTAATTCATTGAATTTAACTAAGTAGTCCATGACTTGCTGCCTTTCAGTGGAGTACTTAGGACAAATACCTTATAAACCTATATTCTTATTTTTATGGTCAATTCCTGGTTTTCCCAAATTCATGGCTCCATTCTTGCAAAGCTCAATGCAGCTTTTTAATCCCCTTTTCTAGGGACAGGTCATCCTGGATTGCATGATCCAAGTAACAGAACTCATGTACGACATATAGCTTGTTTTCATCCATGAGAATGGAGGCTGGTGTTGTGGCAGGTGGCCTCATCACATTTGTTTTACTAGTGCTAATAGTTAGCCCATACTCTTTGCAGCCTGGGAGAAACAGAACATTAATGACTGGAGTGTCTTCTGCGCATGTGTCATTGATGCATACCTCTAATAAGGATGGCTCTCATTTTTGTTTTTGCCCTCAGTTTTGGAAGATTCAATAAGTTAGTCATCAAATCTTGAAAGGTGGTGTGAATGATGGATGATCAATGAGAAAAAAGAGTTTCTCCTGAGAGTTGCGGCCAGGACTCTTTTACTCTTCTGCTTATACTAAAACTTTTGGAAGCAGACATTAAATTGCACAGTTCCCATCATGTTTTCATGGCAGAATACTACTCTTAATAGCAGCATGTGTGGCTAAGATTCTGAGCTTGGCGTAACCATTATTACAAACAGGAGAGGCAATACCAGCAACTGGTATATAGCTTCAGGCAGGAGGTGGTCATTAGCTTTGGTGGATGATTCACCTTATATCACTACCCTTTCTTTTTTTATAACACTTTGTTTTTTAGACTTTTTTTTTCAAAGGTCTTTAATAAAAATTTGTGAAGTATTCCTTAAAATTTAAAAGATTTTGACATTTATTTATTAAACATTTAAGATACGTCATTGAAGTGTTTAAATTAGCAAAGTGTCCAACGTTAAGACTCCTCTATTCATTGATCTAGGTTCAAAGCCCCAGTATGTAGATGTAAATAATCCTAAACCTCAACCAGTACCTCAGAATTTATTCAACACAATGCCACCAAGTGCAAACAATCCTGCAGCACCCCCACAAGTGTTTCTACCTGGTGCAGGTAAGGTTTTACTACTTAGAAACTAAATTGTGTTCTGTAAATAATGTTGGCTATTCCTTTCCTTTCATAGAAAAATTCTCATTAATATTGTACTGCTGCACTGTTTAGGGTGAAAGTTTTAAAGAAGTGATATAAACTTAATCTTCTTATAAAATACAGACATTACTTTAAAAAAAAGATGATTACG
This sequence comes from Biomphalaria glabrata, assembly GCF_947242115.1. NCBI lineage: Eukaryota > Metazoa > Mollusca > Gastropoda > Planorbidae > Biomphalaria > Biomphalaria glabrata. Next base: position 38,902,974 of record NC_074719.1, on the reverse strand, counting down.
TCCTAAGTAGTACTTGAATGGTTGACCATCTGCCTCTAAAGAGTCATATATCTTACAGTGAATTCTCTAATCAATGTATATTTTGATTTCAATGGCAAAAAAAAATTTTTTTTTAAGTATCATTAACATGTCATCAAACAAAGTCTCTTAGCAGCAGAACATTTTATTTCACTATGATTTATGAGTGTCACAAAGCTTGAGAGAAAGAATTTTTTTTTTTAATACGCCATCTGATTGGACTAACAATTGTGTTTAGTCATTACTATTTGAATTTGTGCAATAATTCCAATTGTATTTAAGGATTAAAGTGTTCAGAATGTCATTCCTGGATTTGTGAGTGCTTTGCTCTGTTTCAAGTCATATAAAGCCATGAAACTGCTGATAATAATCATTACAATTGAAATATAATCAATTCAAATAAATAAATAAATATATATATATATATATATATATATATATATATATATATATATATATGTTGTAACTCTAAGGCAGGCACTCAATGAAAGGCAGGTCGGCAACAGTAAACGATGTATTTATTTACTATAAGCATCAACAAATAGTAATAGTTACTAGTTAGACTTGGACTTCTACTATAAAGTCACAGGGAGTAATATGTCCTAGGTTCTAAGAGTCCTACTTCATACCAAACACGGAACAGACCACCCACACACTTCCCAGTGTCACTCCATGTCTCCCAAACAGTTTCCTAGTATCACACAGGACAACACTCAGCACCAGACTGTTCAGACTCCCATGACTTTTAGCCGGCTCGCAACAGTCCTTCTTCCTATCTAAACACGTCTTCTACTACTAGTGTTTAGTAGTGCTCAGATGTGCACCATCAGTGTGGCGCGGAAGCAGAGTTACAGCATGGAATGGGTTGCCTGAGCTATCCAGGAAAACCAGTGACTTGGCAGAATTTAAGTCATTGGTTAATATGCATCACTAAATTCATGACGCGTAGGACGTAATCATCTTCTTTTTTGAAGTAACGTCTGTATTATATAAGATAAGATATAAATATATATATATAATGGCAATATATTCAACTCCACAACTTGACAGCTCTCTCTTAGACCATACATTTATTTAGTAGCCAAAAATGTACTTCTAACCTTACTTTTAATCATTGTCATGATTTTATTTCATACATTTTTTAGTGTTTGACTTAAAAGATATATATATATGCCCGTGTTTAGCAAGTGAATGATGAAAAAGGGAATAGAGAATATTTTGTTGCAAATAAAAAAAATAAAAATAATAATCGTTATTTTCCATGAGGAATTTCAACTTACAATTTGTGCATTAAAAAAACAAACGTCATAACTACAGAAACAAAATATACATTTACACTAGTTTCAGTCAAGTGTAACATAAAATGTTTACCTCAGATCAATCGTTTCTGTTCAATGATTTTATATTTTATAGGGGCACTGCGACTGAGTGGTAAAGTGCTTCGCTTCTGAACTGAGGGGGGTCTGGGTTCAAAGCTCTGTTAAGACTGAGATTTTTCATGCTCTTGAGTCCACCCAACTCTAATGGGTACCTAACATTAGTTGGGGAATCAGCCATTTAAATATTGAATTCTCTAAAGATTAGTTTTATCTCGTTAGGTTGCTTAAATTTAAAACAAAACAACAAAGGACTAATCAGCATAATTTAAAGAAAGTGGTTAATAACATTTGCAAATAAGGTCACTTTCAATGAGATTTTATTTTTAAAATATTTGATTGCACCAGTCCTCATAATGTTCTAGTCTAAATGTTGACATTGTATCTACAGCTCCTCCATCTAACAATAACAACAGTAATATGTTGAGTGTACCTCCAGGCACAGATGAGGTAAGAGCTTTAGTAGGTCTAGTGTCTTGGCTAGCAACCCAAAAGTCATAATGGCCTACAAAATGGGTTAGGAAGTGAGCAAATAAGTGTAATCATATTTTTTTTTCCCGCTTTTAAATTGCATAGCTTGAAAATCAGATTCAGTCTTCATGCAAATTTATTGAATTTTATGCTTAAGAAAAAGTTAAGAGTTAAAAAAAAATAGCCTTGTATAATCATTGTCTTTTTTGTTTATTCAGAAATGGTTAAAAATCATTTAATGTTGCTTTATATTATTTTTTTTTTAAATAAATCAAAGATATTTAAAATCTGTTTAAAAAAGTAACAAAAATAGTCTCTAAAATTCATATCTTAATTTGCTAACATCCCTTACCATTTCTTGAGCCATCAAGACAGCTCTAAATTTTTCTTTATACAAATCTATTAAACACATCTTTTTAACAAGTGGTATGCTGCGATGATATTTCATTCTTTTCCTGTGAAACTATATTTGTTGTCCACAAAGCTTTTATGGATATTGTTCAGCCATTTTTGTTCTCGATCCAAATTAATTTTGTTTTATTTAATAACATTTTGGTTACAGCTTATTTCACTTTGGTTTGCAAATAAAATGTTTCTTTAAGGCACTGGAATTCCTTTTCTTTTTTTTTTTTTTTTTTATACAAAAGTTGTTTTTGGGAGTTGCAATATGAAATGAGACATCATTTTATCAGGAAGTATAAATCTTGTTACTTGCATTTAAAAGAAAATATTAGACCCTAAGGTTAAGGGCTGAAAATTATATTTATATTTTTTTTGTACATTTAAGAAAGATTATTTTAAAATGTAATTATAGAATAATAATTAATTAACTTAATGAATATAGTTTTTTTTTAAATATTAGTACCAGAAAAGAAAAAAGCTGTACGTTTTTGTTTTTTTTTGTTCATTGACAAATGTTGGTGCATCTTGAGCAAGCAAACATGATTCATTTTTTTTATTGTGAGTGTGTGACATCTATACACTTAATTAATACCTCAGTTAAAACTCTGATGTCTTTTTTTCAAATTTAAATTGTGTGTATATGTATATCTAGCTAGATATCTAGGCTAGGTCTATCAGTTTGAAATTAAAAAAAAAAGCATATTGAAACTAGTGCTAGCAGTCACTGCAAGAATATTATGATAGGATTGGTTAGATCTAGAAGTCTTAGAATTATTTGACCTTCTTATAAGTCACTTCCTATTTTTCTGACAGTAAGTCTTGAACAAAGTTTGCCTCATGAGAAAATGTAATATTCTTGGCCTACTTACTGCCCTTGTCTTTCCTCCACATAAAGCTTGATGGTGGTTTAACATCTTAGGCTACATGGCCACATTCTGTATAGGCCAACTTTTGAATCCTGGAGTGATGGTGCAGGGTAAAAGAAAGCTCAAAATAGATCAGACAACTGTTAAGATTCATATTTGAATGATATCAAGCAACCTCTAAGATTACTTCCAGACTTTATTCAATTTCACCTCAATTGACCCATTGCATATAAAGAAAGATGCAGAGTTAGCAAATGCAATCTGTAATAAATTTCTTTCTAAATATTAAGTACCCCCAGATGCACCCCTTTTTAGCAAACCACTCAACTAATGTATAATTGTTGCATGTATTGATTTCCTATGTTAAACTGTATTGTGTACAATAATCATATGACCTGTTGTTGTACTGTCCCCCCTCTGTAATGTTGATGTTCCAATGTTCCAGCTGTCACGGTCTAGTTCAGTGAGCTCATTATCTCAAGAAATTCAGCAATATTTCTCCGAGGTAACCCTTTCATTTCAGCATCTAAAAAAACTAAAACAGCCAGCAATCTATCAAACTGTAGACTAACCAAACTGTGTATTTCTGTTCATCAACACTTTTGGCCTTTAATTTGTGTTATAGTTCTTGATTTGTTCTGTTCGGTGTTGATGTTTTATTAATAATGAACCCTTTATGGTGTACTATCTAGTTGTTAGTTGTATAGTTTACTCGCTGTTCTCTTAAGAGTAGTTGTAAATACATTGAGGTCAGCACTTTATAGACCTGATCTCCCACACATTTTCCTGACCACTGTTAAGGCTTCCGCGCAGTGTTGCTTCTTGGCAATATGTCTAGTGTAGATCTGACTGGAAGTAACGCTGAACTCAACTACTTCAGTAACACCGGCGAAAGGCCGAAACAATCAAATATGTAGTCGACGCTGATATGTTGTTCTATAAAGATATTTAATACTCAAGAAGGGAATCGTCCGATGTCGGCTATGTCCGTAAATCCGTATATCTATTGTACTCAAGTCTACTACCCTACAAGAAGCGTCTTCTTTTTGCGTCGCTTAGAGCGCTCTTGTTTTTTAACCAACTTTACGTCATCGTCGCTAAGTAAAACTTTACCCTATTCCCGAAACAAATAACTAATTCCTAATCATGTCATAACACCACAAAACAAACATTTGTTTAGAACATTTAAAAGCTACAGATAGTGAACTAGTCAACACTTGAAGATGGGAGATCTGAGTGGTGTGGAAATGTAGGGAAAAAACAAAATGGTGCTTCAAACTTTTACACTCATTTGGAAATGACACTAAAAACATTCGCCCTGAGTCTAGACTACTACTTTTAAATACTTTATTTTTCTTTTCTGAAGTGTATTACTTACTAAGGCTAGTCATAGATTTTGTTTTTTTAAATTACTTTTATGTAGCACATCTATAAAGATGCTCAGTGTACTATCTCTTTTGTGGACCTGTGGGGAAGGGGATATCTGGGAAGTTTGCATGCAGCCTTTGGGTGCTAGGCAAACACAACAGTTTAGAATTCAATCCTCCCATGATAAGTAGCCACGTGGTTTATGCCACTCAGCTCGACAGTCTGTTATTGAGATGATCAGCTGAAATAAATGTTGCAGATTATACCTCCTGTTGCTTACTGTCACAGTACTCTAGTTGTTGGAAGTGCTAGAATGTGTCACAGGTGCTCTTGTTGAAGATTGTTGAGATGTGCTAATATGTTGTAAGTCTTTTCTTGAGATGTCAGATGTTAAGAGAAGTTACTGTGACATGCCAGGGATTCTGTAGATGTATATCTCTAGATCTAAATGCTATCTTGAGAGATTCAATAAACAAAGATCCTTTTAATTCAAATACAGAACTTTAATTCAACAACTAAGAATCACTGTATGTACAGAATATACAAAATAGACTGTATCAAATAAATATTTTCTTTCAAAGCTCAATAATGAAATATATTCAGAATAATACTAGATCTAATAAAATACAAGACTTGCCACTGCAAGTTATAACTCAAAACTCCAATATGTCTTATCTCTATGAATATTTCTCCCTGACTGCCCATTCTAGATCCCGCGTTTCCTTAGCCCCTCCTTAGACGGTTGCCTTTAACCAATCAAATTATTTCCTGTCAGATGTCACGCTATTGATGGATACGTGTCAGATTACGTCATGGGAAATTTTGACACGTGTGGTACTGGGCATAAACATGTTAAGTTTTTTAAATTAGACTTTGGTTTATTTAAATTGATACGTGACATTTACATTACTGCCAGAGCCATGATCATAATAAGTGTTGGATCAGCCAATATTCTTAGGTACATCTTCCTTCTATTATGTAACGTTGTGAAAGTGTTACATAGACTTGAATAGTAGGATCTCAGAAATGAAAGAAACCTAATTCAATGCGATAAAGAATATCTAGTTTGAAAAAGAAACTGTGAGAGTGAAATATTTCTCATTCCATTTGCTGCATTCCTTAAACAAGATAAAATTTAACTTCACCATGACATTGCTGATCAAACTAACTAACTTTCTGTAATTCTTTTCTACTTCTTTAAAAACAAAACTTAGGACTTTTATTTTTAAACATAAAGGCATTTGTTCAGTATTGTAAAAAAATTAGGAAACAGTATGCACGGTTCATTTACATATTCATAGTAGACCTATATATTCTTTTTTTTTACAAAGCTTATATTGACTTTCTGGTATAAATTTTGAACACCTTATTTATCTAACTTCCCATTCTTGAATCAAGCTGAAACTTTGCAAAATTATGTATTATCTTTAACAAAACATGAATCAATAAAAAAAAATGTAATAGTGTGATTACATTTTTTTTTATATAAAAAGGAAATAAATATTGCAGTACTGAGACATATGTTTGTAAATGTAGAGTTTTCCCCTTAGATAAGCTTGGGGTGGAGGTAGTATTTAAAAAAAATAATCTATATGCCTTGTATCTATAATATTTGTGTTGAAAAAATTAAATGTATATAATTTTTTTAAGTTTGATAATAATATCTTGCATGTATTTAGGAGTCACAATGGAGTAAACTTCTATAGGATGTTAACTTTTTGTGTCCTATGTTCAATGTACATCCATCATGTAAACTGTCAGGCTACCAAGTTAAGGATGTATTACTTGGAGTTAGACTAACCATCTCTCACTTATTTTTTGAGTGTCTTTTATGACTTTTTATTGTTCTCTCTTTCTTTAATTCTGCCATATATTGATTTGATTTTATATTTTATGTGCTATCAATCAAGTAACACAGCAGTTCTCAACCTTTTCAGCTCGGCGACCCCTTTTTACATTTGCCAACTCTGATGCGACCCCCCTCCCTTGCACACACATACACACACACACAGGAATAGAATAGACAAAACAATCCAGTTTTTCAATGGTCTTTGGCGACCCCTGGTGAATTGTCAATCGACCCTCAAGGGGGTCGCGACCCACAGGTTGAGAACCCCTGAAGTAACATCTAAAAACAATTTCCAAGTTCCTTTACCAGAATTAGAGATTTAAAAAAATGTTTTTTTCTAGATTGAATGTTTTCATGACATTCTGTTGAAATGTGTCTTATTAGTATATTATTAGAGGATTTCCTTTCACCATGTCCTTTGTGTACTTCTGTGTTAAGTAGTCAGTAAACTTTCCCCTTGAAGAGCTCTTCTAGACTGGATCAAGTTGACTTCAGCTGGTCTCTCTCCACCTAGCCCCAATTTTTAATGGAGCTGATTATTTCCATTGTCCTCAGTAGGAGCCTTCATAAATACCACTATGCAGCTGGATTCAAATTTAAGACCTACAAAATGGTAGTCTAATTCTCTACTGCTTGGTCCCCTCATCTTTTAATCATTTCTCATGTTGGCAGTCATGGTATATAAGATTGTTGTGCTTAGCTACTTAATGTCTGTGTTTCAAATCTGTGGCATTTTAAGTATTGAGAGATGATATTTTCCCTTTGCAACTTCTCATGTGACTAAAGAGGCCAATCCTTGATAAACAGCTGCTGTCACAGGTTGGGCATCTGTAATCACCTGGTGCTGTTGCACTTTCACCCTTCTTTCTACTTCTGGTGTATATGCCATAAGCAATCCAGGAATCTATCCAGTGCCTCTTTTTCCCAACTGTTAGTGACGTTTTTTGAATAGCTTCATGTATTTTTAGCATACAGTATACCTTGAAAATAAGCGACCGACTGTAAATACTATTTTAAGAGATGTTTTCTTGTTTTTTTTTAAACTAAGCTTTGCAAAAGATGTTCCTGAATCTGTCCACTTCTAATGAATACTTTTATTAGGATGGAAAGAGTTAAGGCAGTTAGTTGTTATGCAGGCTAGTTAAACACTTCATTGATGGCTCTTGAAAAATGTTTGAACTCATTGCTTTCTGCTCTTTAATGCTGGCAAGATTTTCCTTATCTAAACACCCCAAGACAATGGGGGGATATTATTATACTAATTATATATATTAATATTATATTAATAATTCAGCATGTTGTGTTTTGGTTGTATTTGAAAGTCAACAAAAACTGCCTTTGAGCTGATTTGCATGATAGACATTAACAAGATCACTGGCATTTTGTTTTGTTAAATATTAGCTCTGGTAGAAAGGAAGTTCATGTTTTTATCTTGTTCTTAGTTTCTTTTAAGTATTTTGGGCTTTCATGCCACATTTAAATTTGTTTTTTCAACCTAATTCTATTTATAATAACTTAAATTTATATTTATCACCCTATATCTTTCATTTTTCCTTTAGAGAAGATATGCATTTAAGACACACACAATAATCTGCTGATTTGTTTTTATGTGTTTATTATTTTTTTAACTAATAGGATTAATTAATTTTGCATTAGATAATGTCTGGTTTTTATTCAGCTTTATTAAATATTATAAATTAGTTTAAAATATATATTTAATTTTCATTAACTTCTTTAGAGTAGTACAATTTTTTTTAATTCATGAAAATAGTCTGAAGTTTGAAATAAAAACACTTTTAATGTAATTACTACAAAATCATAAATAAGTCAGAAATTTACCTTAATATTCTTTTTTCGTTACCCTGAGTTCTTTTTATATTTTTTTGTGACTTATTACTGTAAAGTAAAAGTCAATATGTTTTAATAATAAATAATGTGCGTTACTTGAGCCAAGCAACTTTCTCTATTCTCTTGCTTAATAAAGTTGTTGTTATTCTAACAAAACATTGTCATTAATGTTAAAATAAATTCCTTTTTTTTTTCTTCTATTAATAGAACTCAACTGATGCTCCCCCATCAGCCCCTGGACCCAATATAATGCCTGTCTTGTTCAATCCAGCCACTTTAAAAAGTGGAACGTCGGGGGTCCAGACGGCGGCAGGACCTGGCCTCAAGTTTGGACAACGCCGAGCCTATCCCAAGTGATCGTCACTCCCCAGGCCCTCATTTATTTAAACTAAGCCACCTTAAATTTTATTGAAACTTGTAGAGTTGTTCGTCTCTTTGAAGATTTGAAATGATTTTCGACGAACATTGTGTTCCATACCTTGTAAACTTGTAGATTTGTTCATATGGATCTCTAGAGCATTATCTTTGACTGATCACTGAATGAAATTGTGGAGCACTGTGCTGGGACCTAATCAATGTGGCTGCTTTAAGTTATTAATAAACTTTTGTATATTGTAAAGTTAATATCTAAATCTGGCCTTAATGAATCTATGGCATGCTCTAAGCTGACAAAGTGGAGGCCCTGATATGTGTTATATAATGTATTTGGTCTTTTTGCTTGTGTCTGTGTTGAACAAGAAAACAGCGTTGGGGACCTATCTAATCCTTTCACTTTCAGCTTGCATTGACTTTATTTGAAAGTTGTCTTGTAGATTATGACAGTGGTTTTGCAACTGAGGATTATAACTTCCAGAGTTACTCTTTGCCTTTAATGTAAGGGAAAATAACCGGAACCACTAATTCCAGTTTTCTTGATGCTACTTTTATGTTTTGTTTTGTACATTATTGTTTTGTTTCACTCTTGCTGTAGATTTTTGTTTTTAATGTTAATTATATAACTTTCCTATTTCTTGTTTAAGCCTTTGTATTTATTTTGTTTAATTAGGTACAAGGGCGCACATTTAAAGAAAAATACTTTCCAATATTATTTTATAGGGGTTAAGGGATATGTTAGCATTGACCTTTTTTTTGGTTATGGTATAACTACTGGACAAAACTAAATGTTTATTTCAAGAATGAGACTCAATACAACATTGACAATAACTTGAGCTCATTCAGTAGTGTGTTGTTAAGTTTAGAAATCAGCCTTTTGTTGACTTGATTCCTTACTTAGGAAAAAGTAGAATAGAAATGGTTGGATTGTTAGGTTTTGTAACTGGAATCAAAAGTTGCTCCAAGTAGTTGGTAGGAAAATGTAAGTGAATAAAAAAACTATTAATCATTAGAAAAACTAACTTTTTCATTTCTTGAGTCATCGTTCAAGGTATCAAGTGACTTACCGGTACAACCAACTTGTTTTCATTCTAAATGCAATCAATGCAGACCTTCTGGCACTGTGTTGTTTTATTTCCAGACTGTACACTCAAAGAGCTCTCATACTCTCTTGTATTATAATCAGTAATTCCTCATTTTTCAAACTCGTGTTAGAAATTTCAAAAGTTTGAAGAAATTAGCATTATTGTCCCCTCAATTTTTTCATTAATATAATTATTTATTAATATTTTAAATTCATTTTAAAACTCTTGTGATATTTGTAATCAGACATGATAGAGAATAGTATAAGTGTTAATTATTATTATTCCTTATTTTTTGTTTCAATACTGAAATTTTTTGACTAAAGGTGCACATGTAGGCTAAAATTATTAGTTGTTGTTTTTTACTGCAGACTTAGCCTTGTAGACTTTAAGTAATTGACTTGTAGACACCAATATTTGTTCTTTGGAACTGGGTTTAAAATAATTCATGGTTTAGATGTTGAATAACATATGCTGCCCTGAGCCTGTCTCATTACAAGTCATACAGAAGTGACCTTGTATGCCTCACTAAGTCATCATTAATGGAAAGAGTTTCTTTTATTATATATGCTTATTGCTATCTCACTTTATCAGACTTTTTTTTCTTTTGGCATTCTACCAGTGGAAAAACTTGCGATGTTTTGATTCTGAATCATCCTCTGTTGTCTACAATGTAGTCATTAAATGTGTGTTTGTGTTAGTTTTATCATGACAGGCTTGTACTTGTGTAAGAACACAAATGGTGGCCAAGTGATGCATTGCTCCACGACTGAATTGTGAAGCCAGAAAAAAGATGGGAAATTGAAACTGGACATCTCCGAGTACCATGGATAAACTGTCCTTTCATGGTCCCGGGTTCAAACTCTGCCAGCCGCCATCATCCTGTGGGAGGTTTGGGCTAGGATGCCATAATGTTCAAATCTGAAGGAACTTCCGAAACGTACAACAAAACAAGCAACAGTTGAGGCAAAAAAGTCTAATCAATGTGCTGGTCACAGTGATACGCTTTAAAATTGATTATCTGTTATCTACTCTCTGCGCTGCTAGGTCCCATACCAAAACTTTATGCAGAGTTGTGTCTATGATTTATAAATATCTTTAAAATAGGCCTTAATCTTTTTGCTCTAACAGTTGGCGATGTTGTGTTTAAAATCATAATTGTAAAATAAGATTCTGTGCCCACTAGTTTGTATTCCAGATCAGCTTTAATTGAAATAAAACTTGAGCGTCTATTTAGTTTTTCTGATGTATAGAATTTATTTTGTATTTTATATTTAAGTCTTGTTAATTTTTTTAAATACCACTAGACTAGCTTTTTTTTTTCTCAATTGGTTCTGGTTTATGTAGAATCTATTTTAAACTTTTATTTATGAAAAAAAAAATTGATATTTTGAAACGTTGAATGGCTGTTATTTATTGCTCTTTGCTTTTGAATCATTGTCAAAATATTATATATAATTTATTATTGCAATTTTAAAAAAATTGCTTTTAACTAAAAGCAGTTGTATTTGTTTAACTTTGTTAATATTTGGAATATTTTTTTTTAATGACAATCACGTATTTAATCCTACATAATTACTTGGCAGGTCAGCATACAATGTGAATGCAATATAAAAAAGAACTTGTGAAGCAGTAGATGAACATTTTAAAACATCTTTTTGACGTTTTAAAAAAAAAAGCCTTTTGTGAATCAAGATTCAAAAGCTTCATGTGAATCAGCCAAAGGTTTATGAGACTGCATGGCCTGATCTAAGTGAATCTTTATGAAACTTCTAGATATAAGGTTTTAACCCACGACCTTTGGCATTGCTGCTAAATGATTAACACTTTTACCATCTCTTTGCATTGGTGGAATGCACTAAATATTCATAAAATAATGACCTATATATAAACCAAACTTTTCTCAATATTTTATTTTTAAAATTCTAGTTGCATTGCTTTATTCATTAAATTTATTTTTTTTTGCCCTTGATTATCTTATAAGAATTATCCAAGGAAGCTATGACAAAGTTGTTACACCTTGCTGTAGTTTTAGACTTTGTTTTGACCCTACATTAATATATAATGATACAAAAAATCAGTTCATTTACATTGTTGAAAAAGGCTAAACACAAACACATGATGTATTAATGGCCTTGCATTGACTGAAATGTGTAACACATGTTGCCTGTGTTTTACAGGACTTGTTGACTGTTGGTGTAACTTGTTGGCCAAGGTCACCATTACCAGTCTTTTTTTTTTTTTTTTTTTTGTTTAAAAATTCCTGTCCTATGTCCATGTGTAAAATTTTGTTTTGTTGTCTAATGTAATTCATGTTAAAATTTTATTTGGATACTGTGTTGACCTTATGATAATCTGTGAATGAAATGTTGATATAGGAAGATAAGATGTAAAGATATTTCTTTTTGATTAAAATCCTTGTTTCACTTGTATAAGCTCTCTTACTTTGGGATGTTTTCATTTTTACATCAGCCCTGCATACCAGCAAGAAATTGAATGGCTTAGAGCGAGTAATGAGACAATTTACTCATGCTGTCATATGCTGCACCAACATTTTAATTATTCTTACAGAAATCAACAAAAAATGTTCAAACTTAACCAAAATACCTAAGCCAAAAAAAAAATTGTTTTTGTTAAAAAAAAAAAAAAAAACGATTGTTAATAAATTTGGCCCTATTATTTTAAAGCATTACAGTGAAGATTAAATATAAAATCATGTGAAATAAGGGTCCAAAATATTTTGTACACATACACTCAAGTAAATGAATTTTTGGCTAAGAAATGAGAGTTTGTATCCAAGCAAAGTCACTTGGCACATAAGTCATTAATTTGACCTTTTGCAAAAGATTCATCACAATAAGAAGCAATGCCAAAAGGTTTTTGTAATAGATGATTGTCATAAAAAGTTGAACACTGACCATTTGTTTCAAAATGTTTATTCAAGGCACAAATGCATTTCTTTTGATTACTGTGAAGGAAGACAGGACGTTCAATGACAATTACATTGTGGACAAGCTTGTTTACTCCAGTGGAGTCAATTCTAAAACTACTACCATAATTTTCAGGAAAACAATTTACAGCCAATTACATTTTAGCATCAGTACAAAAATTAGTATAATTGATGCTATAGATATCTTCTGAAGGCATTACAGTTCTGAATATTCCTTTAATTTAAAGATGTTTATCTGGAACAAGGTCATTTTGTTGCTTTTAAAATGGTTACCTAATGACAGGAATGTTTCATATCTACACTTACCAATCCAAAATATCTTTTATTCAATACTATGTCTAGACAAGATATTTAGCATCCAAGAAACAAAATTTGCTTTTTTTTAAATTGTCCAAATCTTAATATTAGAATCAATTCAATAACCATTATTATTTTTGCAGAATCAAGTCATTGGTGATGTTCCTTTCATGGAATCAAGTTGGCCACCTATGTCTTTCTTGTGTGGCCGAGTAATATATATTTTTTATTTAATGAAGCTAAACTACAAAATAAAATAGTTAAGGCGACTACATTGCCCACACTTAAGCATCAATATTTTGACTAGGCACCACCCATAAAATTTCACAAAAGCAGTTAAGCATAGATATTTTTTTTTCAAGTCAGAAAAAGTCTTTAGTTGGCCCATCATTGCACTTGTCTGTATGGTTATGTCAGAGTTGAGCAATCCTATTGGCGGAACCTGACAGACTTACTTGATGGCCTTTGGTCTTTCTTTGATCATCAAAATCTGGTCAAGAAACAGAATGAACCATGAATTAATTCTTTGTCATCTTATTTGCTTTAGTGCTAGAAGGTGGAGGACTATTGAATACAAAAATGTTAACTCTCAAAGACATTGCATCTGTAAATCAGCTCTTAACCCTATTTAAAAAGGGACTGTTGTTACTGATTAACCCAAAATGTCACACACACACACACAATTGCACAAACCCGCTCCTGAAATGAGAATTACAATTCTTAAACTATTTACTTCAGATAATGATGTGTGTGAATAAGGGAGAAGACCAAAAAAACAACTAGATTACATAAAGAGTATTCACATGACTTCTACTATTTTACAAAAAATTATCAAAATAAATTAAAAAAATAGGAAGTGGCAATAATACAAAGCGCTATCTAAATCATTAAAACATAAATGTAAATATTTTAAAAATTAAACTTTAATAGAAAAAAAAAACACTGAAAGAAGGAAGAATAAAAACGGATTTCTTGTTCCTTATGCTTAGGCCTATAAAGCAGTGGTTCTTATCACGTTTTTGCATGGCTCTGAGACTACATTACAAATACCTATGTTATGCCGGAGGCCCGTGTGGACAGTATACAAGCACTAATTACCATTCGACAGCTGCGCAGGGTCGCATACTTATCCCGCATGGGAGACAACTGCATATAAAAGTGATCTTCTTTGGTGAGCAGTGAGAGAACAGTGTAACAGAAGTGCCCGATGTAAGCACTATAAAGATCAAATGAGGTGTCATTTCACCCTCCTGGCATAGAGGAAAGTAGCTGGCTGCAAATGGCTTCTAAAAGAGACAGTTGGAGAGCTCTCACAAAGGCTGCGGGACACACACTTTAGACCCAAAGAAAAGCCCATGTTGAAGACAGGTGCAGAAGATGAAAAGAGAAATTAAATAGACAGTGGACAATGGCTTTGTCCACACAAGATATGGACAAATATGAGTGTCGCAACTGGGTTGAAAAGCCATATGAAACACTGCACTCAACCTTAATCTTTGAAATCAATGACATAATCATTATTAGTATATTAAGCTAAAACAATCATATTTAATGCTTTTCTTAACTTTTTAAAAATATTAAATAGTGCAGAAGTTAAAAAAAACAAACATAGCCAAGCATTTGTTTTCCTTTTTTTTTTTTACACTGTTAATTTTGTTGACAAAGTATTTAGCAGAGGTAGCAATAGAACAGTATGGGGGAACTAGGCTAGTGTCATATGCAGGGGGTAACCATAACTCAACTCAAATTTCATTGTAATTGGTAAAAAGGCCGGAATGGCTTCAACAATATGACAATAATAACAAGTCCTTGTTTGGAGCACATTGTAATTCAGTCTCTGGTATATTGGTACAGTACATAGAATACATGGCAGAAGCACTTATCTTATATTATCTTATATAATACAGACGTTACTTCAAAAAAGAAGATGATTACGTCCTACGCGTCATGCATTTAGTCATGCATATTAACCAATGACTTAAATTCTGCCAAGTCACTGGTTTTCCTGGCTAGCTCAGGCAACCCATTCCATGCTCTAATAGCACTAGGAAAGAAGGAGTATTTGTACAAATTTGTCCTAGCATATGGGACGAGGAATGTGCCTTTATCTTTGTGTCTTTCAGAGTATTTTATTAAATTTTGTTTTTGTATTTGAAGATTATGGTTCAGTGTTTTATGTATTATTGCTACTTTACTTTTGAGCCTTCTGTCCTGAAGGCTTTCTAAATTTAGTGATTTTACTAAAGGTGTTACTCTAGTCAAATGTGAATATTCGTTTGTTATGAATCGCACTGCTCTATTTTGTATCTGTTCTAGTTTCTTAATGTTTTCTTGAGTTGAGGGGTCCCAAACAGAGGATGCATATTCTATTATTGGCCTAACCAAGGTTAAATAACATTTTAGTTTTATTTTCTTATTTGATTTATAGAAATTTCTTTTAATAAATCCTAATGCTTTGTTTGATTTTTTTGTAGTTTCATCAATATGTGGATTCCATGACAGTTTTTCATTTATTATAACACCTAGGTATTTTGCGTTTTTAGTCTGTGTTACTGGTTTGCCATGAATAAGATAAGTGGAATTAATGCATGTTTGTATGATGGGCTGAGGTTACAATTAGAATCTCCTTATCATGGGACTCTTTCAGGTGCTGGACTTTGAATGTTGCCACTGTTCACTGAGGAAAGTAAAGGCAGTTTGTCATTGTGCTGGCCACATAACACCCTCATTAACCACAGAAATAAATGACCTTTACATCATCTGCCCTATAGATTGCAAGGTCTAAAAGGGAAACTTTATTTTTACTGTTAACCACTCCAAAGGCCACCTCTGCGATTTGTTAACTGTGCTAAGGCTATTTTATAACATTCTGTTATTTAAATCACAGCTTGGGACACTAAAAATATGCTTACTGAAGAGTGATTACACGCGGCCAAGAATTTTGCACCAAATTTATGTATAATATTTATGCTAAGCTAAATTCATTCATTTGAAAAGAAAATGCTTTGAATAAGCTCAGTATCCTTACATATAAAACTAAGTAAGAAATAAAGGCTTTATTATGCTCAATCAAAGAAAGAAATATTTAAGCGTAAAATACTTGTGACAATTTTAATTATAAGTAAAATGAGATGAGTTGTCTATTTTGATACTAGTGTCAAGCAAGAAATGATCAGATGTTACCAAAGAAAAAAAGTATTTTTTAAAAAGCTAAGAGATTAGTCTCTACCTGATATCTGGCCTTCTTTTACTTGGAAATGTTTTCATAACGAGTTGCTAAGCTCATATAAACTCGGCCATTAGGATCATACCACATCTATTTACATTACATCACAAAGAAAAAGAAAGTAAAAATATAAAAAAAAAATTGCACTACATCAAGTACAAAGATTATAACAACACAGAAAAAAACTTTTAGAAAAAGTAAATAAAAAGTTATTAAATTAATTCAGTTATCCTTCGAAGTCGCTGTTTATAAAATAAATGAGGGAAGAGGAATTAGTTTCAAAATAGCTAGAAAAAAATATATCAACATAAAAGGATCTTTAAAAAAAAAGTATAAAATAAATGTACACATTTTATAAACAGTACAAAAAAGAAAACATGAAATATAAAAGTTTGTTAATTTTTTTTTTTTAAATCAGCAGACAACAAGCTATGAGAAATATCATGCATGCATAGTTTGAGAACTGGTTAATTAGTATTACTTCTAAACAGTCTGAAAACAAATCTACTTTTCCACAATATAATGTTTTTCTAATCTAAAACAAACCAGTTTTTGTTCTCCTGATGGACTCTATTATTAATGACCTTAATAGCTGAGAAAAGTAAACAATGTTGTCTGTTAGAAAATATTCAATGTTATAGTAACTGAAGTTCTCTCCACAAGTTATATATCAAAAGATACTCTAAAGTCTATACTTTAAGGTAAATTTAAATAGAATAACTTTCATTTTTCTTTAAATGTAAGTAGATATATTCAATTTTTTAATAGTAGCCTAATCAAACCTACATACTTTTTTTTACATAAATAAAAACTTTAAAAAATATCTTTATAAGATACAAATGTGGTAAATAATATAAATAAACAAAATTACTATAAAAAAACAGTCTAAATTACTAGTTGTTACTATTCCTTTAAAGAAAATGTGCTTTGGAATAAACTCACATATTTTTTTTTAATTCTTTAAAGTTAGATATGTGAACATATAGCAAGATTATTTTTTTTTAATTCACTCTAATGATTTTCTCAAGTGCAATTTCAAACACACAGTTAACCAATTTCTTTTAATTGTGTAACAAATAATCAAAAGCAAGCATAAATTAATGCTGTGAACATATACAAAAAAACAACAATCTATGCTGTACTATGCTGAATTAAAATGAGTGGGTGAATGTTTATATGACCTACTTATCATAATTATGCTTCTAATTATATTTAGATGTAGGGCTTATAAATAAATATATAATTTTTAAAAGTGTAAACTGTATGTATAAAAAAAGTGAATAGAAAATAAAAGTAAAGTATCCCCTTTCAGACCTTGGGCAGATGATAAAAGAGTCATGTTTCTATGGCAGATGGTTAACAAGGGTGTCATGTGGCCAGCACAACGACCAACCGCTTTTCTTTCCCCAACTAATGTCAGGTACCAATTACAGTTGGGTGGACTTAAGGTTGCCTTTAAAATCCCAATATTAAAAATGCCATTCTTCACCAGGACCCCTCGTTTCAGAAGCCAGGTACTTAACCACTCTGCCTCCAGGTCCCCAAACAACAAAAGAATGTTAACAAATATTCCAGGCAACATTAAAGAAGTGAAAGTACATAAAGAGTACAGTATTATTATTTGTGTTTGTTTGATTGTATTGCCTACTTGCGCTTTTCTACTTTTGAATAAATTTTGTAGGTCTATTGAAGCTTTTAGTTGACTCAACCTTTGCAATGGTTACATTAAATGGGACACCTTATAATTAAAGATTCCTGCCATTCTAGCTATAATCTATAACTCCTCTTTTGTCTCTTTCCTCAGCGATTACCAGTCAGTTGACCATTAGGACTTTGAATTTTATATTAGATTTCATGCAGATGGTTAAAAAAAATGGTTTAAATAAAGAAAATGAGTTCAGTAAACGTGCTAATAGAGAAAATTGTTATTGTGCTTTTAAAATTTATTTTGTTTTATAAGTTTCAAAAGTTGTGAAAAGTCAATTGCAGCAAGTTTGATATGTTCCTTCAGAAATGAAGATTATAATATCTTCAAGATCATCATGATGACTGTCTGAAGCGAATACCACACCACCAGGCAAACAGCAGATATAGGTCTACTATGTCATAAGTTAATAGATTATTGGATTTGATCTTTTTTAATGGTAAAAGTAGTTTAAATAAATAGTAAAGAGATCCAAGCTTGTGCTAATTAACTCATGATAAAGATGATAGTTAAACATATTGATAATTTATTTATAATTTTCTATCCTGGAGACACTGGAAGATAAAAAAAAAGGATGCTAATTAGTATAACATAATTTAATGTTCTTTCAAATTGGAAACAAAAGTGCACATTAATATTATGACAAAAAAATTGTAAAGAATAATATTAATTGTATTAGCTAATGTATTTTTTTTATAATTTGTAATTACCAATTTATTTTTCCAATTGCTACCAGAAATTTTGTTTTAAGTAACAACAAAACAATTCATCATTTAATTATGAATTCTTAAATATTTAAATCAATATGGAGCAGCAACATAATATAATATAGATTGAAATCCCTCATTTAAACAATTATTCTCCAAATTAAAATGTAAAGAGGAAAAGTAATGTAAACATAACATTAAATAAATGCTCCTTTAAATGTAAGTAAAAAATAAGGTAGTATTGTTATTAGCTATGTAATTGTAAGCAATTGCATGATAGCCTATATTAGCAAGAAAAGACTAGAGTATAATTCAATTTTCAATGTAATGTAATCCTCTGATCACACCAGCCAACAAATAAAAATACAACTGTCAATAATCTAATTGTATGCAAGTGCTGCTAATGAGCCACAATGTTGCTAAAATCACTTAACACAAATACTGGGATTAAAAAAATGAAACTCCATAGTTAGTAATTAGTAAAATAACAAAGAAGAAACTCCTGATTAATTGCAAAGCCCCAAGCTGAAGCCCATGAAGTTTGAGACTAAAGTGTATCTTCCTACCCCAGATGTGAATGTTGATGTTGCTGACTGCTGCTGTTCTTCTTCTAGAGCCTTTCTGGCTCTCTTTGCAAGTTCAAGGTCATTGCTAGAGGCCTCTTGGTCTGCCAGCATCCACTCTGTCAGCTGTTGCAGAGTCTGTTCATGCGATATGTTTCTTCGCATCTTGCAAGATTTCGGAGGCATACTTGAACTCCAAAATTTAAAATAAGGTGCAGAGTTCCCTCTCAATTCATTGTTCATGTCTTTGCCTACTTTACTATCAAAAATATTTGGGAAATCTGATGTCTGTTTTTGTTCCCAAGGGCTTTGCTTAGAATCAGTAGAACTCCAGGAGTCTGTTACAGACTTTCTATAGCCAGAGCCTAAAGGTTTGCTCTTTGCTATTCTCTTCTTAGTAGAGACACTTGAAAACTTCTGTTTTACATTTTTATTCAAGCTTGATGAAATGTCTAACTTGAATGACTGAGCTTTCAGCAATGGAGAACTGTCAGCTACAAAATCATTAAGGGATATTGTATAGCCATAATCTAACTTTGAGTCCACATTTGGTGTTAAAATAATATCAAAGTCATGGTGATATTTTTGCTTAGAGAGTGATTGGCCACTACGACTGTTTAAGCCATTTCTGTCTTGATCTACTTTCCCATTCCTCACTAAATTGTTAACATCAGGAGCTAGAACTATTCTGCAATCACCCTCTTCAGAAAGCTTAGAGGATTCAGGAGTGCTACTGACTGACACATGCTTTGGTACTGACTTTAAGCTGTCAGTGCTGTCATCTCTGGCCAAAGAAGACTGCCAGAGCAAAGGAATCAGATAATATTTAAAAATTTAATGCAATCATCTTCATTATATTGAAATAGCAGCTATAAACCATGCTTAGTTACTATTGCAGATTTTTTTTCTAAATTCTAAAGAGATATTTATGCTACACTAATAATTCATACACATCATTAAGGTACATTCTAGTTTCCAGATAATTACTAAAAAAAAAAAAATTAAGACAAGATAAAATTAGTACTTGTTATGAAACAAATGTGGAAAACAGTATAAAAAAATTATCTCCCATAAAAAAGTGTTTTGTTTATCTTCTTCTTTTTTGCTTTAATTGTACACAATCAGCATTTCTGATGCCACAAAGAAATAATTTCACACGGGTATACCTGCTTTTCATTTCCAGCAACACCAGATTCAATGGTTCTCAATTGATTAGCTGATTGACTGCCAATTTTATGGCCTAAGAACTGGTATGTGACAAAAGTGTCCTTTGGACATCTCAGGCTATGAAGAGACAAACAAAATATGAACAATTAATAATTTTTACCCCCAAAAAAGGCAGTAAAAATAATTAAGTAGCTTAGCAATGATCAAACGTTTTTTTTAGATTTCAAGCTTAACTCTTTCTCTCCATAATTATTATCCTCATTCTGATGGAATTATTCATTTTGTTCATTTGTGTTTCATTATCATGTTATGATTAAACTTCAATAACTTTTTTTTTATGCAATCAGGAAATGTTATATAAGGTATATAATTATAGGAGAATGATTGCTCTTTTATATAACAAAATTAAAGTTTATAAAACCAAAATTATTTTAATTTACTGGGGTCAAATCAATGTTGGTATCGTCAGTTAGGAGTGAAAGAGTTAATCAAGTATACACAAATAATCAGTCAAAAAGTAATGATAAGAGGCAGTTTAAGTTTCTTAAATTAAATTTTTTTTAAAGTTGTTTTTAACCAACCTAAAGCTATGAGTGATATTAGTTAACGAAAACATGAGCCATCAATATGTTTGACAATATTTTCACTAAACTTCAGACTAGTTTTGAAATTAAATGGTCTAGTGAACTTGCAGGTAGAATGTTACTCTGCTCTTATGTTCCTTTTTGAGGCCTAAAATTTGAGGAAGTAAGGACAAAGAGTTTACCTACTTTTTAACATTTGGTCAGCACAATTGGAAAGTCTAATTATTCCTAACAGGTGTCACATTTAGACATTGAAGAAAAATACTCATATCTACTGAAAGAATCAGTTTGGCGATAAAAAAATTTTTATGTACATTACTGAATAGCATAATGATGTGCTAGTATTTTTTTAATAAGAAAAGAAAAGACAGTGAACCAGGTAATATGCTGACAAGTAGTGACAAGTAATAAAAAAAAACTACACAACATAGACGATGATAACTTATGACATTTAGAATGTTCCCAAATAATAAAAATTAGGAAACGCCTGTGTTTTTGGGATGATAAATAACAAAGCCACACATAAAGTATAATAAAATTAATGTGTTTTTAAAAGCTTTTACCTTGCAGACTTTGTTTTTAAATTATGAAGAGATATTTCACTAGTTGTTGGAAGAGTCTGTAAACTGACTTTGGTATCTATATTTTTATTAAGTGAAACAATGTTAATAGCAGGAACTAGAGAATCATCAAGCTCAGAGCTGCACATTTTTAATTTGTCTCTAATACTGTCTTTTTCACCAGATGACAACAACACTGGCGTTTCCACTTGTGATAAATGACTAGGGAACTTGAAATGTTTCTGCAAGTTTTTGAACAAATTAGCACTGATGATCTGTCTTTGGTTATCTCTTTTTGTAATGAAATGTGGCTGTGATGATCGCTGCTCAAGAAGTGTCGTATGTTCTCTATTTTGAAAATAATTGTCAAACAGCTGTACAGATTGAAGAGATGAAAATTGTTGAGCGCACAGTGGGGAGTTTGTCGGGGCAATTAAAGTGTCACTTTCACTGCAGCTCCGCTGTTCTAAAAGTTTATTTTTAACAGCTGATCCATTGGAGACACATGAATTCTCCCTTCGATACTGTTCAATGTAACGTTTAGAATCAGAATAGTGATGAAAAACAAAATCATTCTGTGAGTGCTTGTAAGCCTCAGGTAAATAATCTTTATCACAAGCTCGTGAATTTCCTTTTAATCTCCCTGCTGGAGCACTTTCAGTTTTTCTAAACGTGACTTTTGGGTTAACAAACCAGCCACAAATGTTACTTCCATCATTGGCATGTGTTTTGTGAGAGTTAGGTTTTCTTTGGCCAAGATTGTTAGTTGCAGCAAGGGCACCATAGAGATTTAAGGCTTCACATAATTTAGGTTTAAGGTATGATGCTGCCATGTTTATAATGTTTTCTTTTGTTAAATTATCATCAGCTTCAAGAAGTTTTGCTTGAATTTCTTGATCATTAGTTGCATTAAACTCATGTTTGATATTCATTCTGTGTACAGACCTCTTTCTAAGTAGTAGTTTATATCAATATCCTTACTAGGTTAACATGAGGCATGAAAAATTATGAAGCATGCTTCCACAAAATTTAACTGAAAGATGCACAAATTAAAAATATTTTCAAAATGCTGATAAATAATTAGCTTTTAATCAAAACAGTATTTGCAAAGTACAAGAGGCAAGAGGAAAGCAAGGGTTACTTTTTATCAAGAAAACTAGATCAGTTCTCACTATACTATAACTATATTTAGTATAATACTAGTGGTATGGTTATATATTTAAATCCTAATCTAGATTAGACTGATACTTGTAACTTAAGGTCTTTTGTCAGCATTTAAACTTTGAGATATCAAAGTAATCAACATACTGTAGATCCATATACCTTATAATCTTATTTTCTCAATCTAAAATCTATACACATTTAAAAGATTATTTAGATAGAATCTTTTAATTTAGAATAAGAATCTAGAAGAGTATCTATATCTAGTATCTTAAATTGTGTAGATAGTACTATCTTTAAAGTTGAGAGTTAAATAGATCTAGATTTAAATATTAGTCTACATGCAGTCTGACTGAATTTACATAACAGATTTAGAATTTAGATCTCTAGATTTTGCAATTCAATGAGATCTAATCTAGATATATAATGATATATAGGTCTAATATATATATTCTTCAACTTGTTACTTCAATTCAATATAGATCTATAAAATCTATATATTGTATAGTATAGTTACATAGTAATAGTAATAGTATAATAGATGTTCTTGCTTTTTTTTTAAACTTCAGTTTAAAGTGTAAAGTCTACTAAAGTTACTTAAAGAAGTTAGGTCTTACTCTCAAGTCACTTAAGACATTAAGCCAATTGAAAATAATAAATGATTAAAATCTGGATAGACTGAATTGAATAGATCAGGACAATATTAATATAGTTTATATTAATTATATCTATATATTTACTATATTTAATTAATACTATTTATCATACATTTACTCTAATAATCTATAAATTCTATATTTATATACTAACATTAAACATAGACTTGTAACTTGTATCTAGATCTAGATATCTATAATAATAATTACATATTTTTTAAAACTTAAATTAATTTACATCCTTTTTTAAAATAAATTGTATATTCAAATACTTATATCGAATTTAATTTAAAGGAATTTTAAAGACAGTATTTTATTAATTTTTTAAAGGGTTGTTGATGGTTTGGTTTCCAAGGGGAAGTTGACAACTCTAATTACGGTAGCGGTAAAGACCTATATAAGTATTTATTTCTATGTATATTATTTGTATACCAATATTACGCTCACAGACCTATATAATAGTATTGTCGTTATTATAAACAGGAAACATAGTGTACAATGGTACGCATGCGTATCTTCAAAGTCTAAAGAAAAACATTCCTGTTTACCTCGACAACCCGAAAAACAGTGATGCAGAATTGACTAATGAACTAGTTCTAAACTCTAGATCTATTTCTAGATTAGATCTAGATCTAAGTACTGTTGAATAATTATTTTGGAAACCTAGATATCATTACGGGTTAGGCTCAAGGCTGGTTTAACCATGACAAGGGGTTAGCGGCGGGGTTAGCCGCTTGCGGTTTTTTAGCCAGGAATCACGACTCACTCAAGTCGAGTCAAGTCTCAACTCACTGTCATGATTGTCAGACTGTCACTCAGTAGTTTTAGTCTACTAGTACTTACTACTACTACTACTAGGCTGAGTAGTAAACTATTAGACAATTAGTAGTAACAGTAACACTAGTAACAGTGTTATCAGTCAGTATCAGTAAAAAGTATCTCAGTCAGGAATTACACATTTAATCATTTACTCACTTCATTTAGTAAATACTAAAATAGTTTATCAAGAAATCTACACTAAATTAAATGCATGACGCGTAGGACATAATCATCTTCTTTTTTGAAGTAATAATGTCTGTATTATTAATATAATTATAAATTATAGAATAATATCTACTTTGTCTTTGTTACACTTTGTAAACTATTACTAGAATTTCTAGATATTTGACTAGACCATAGATGTAAGTAACTATCTAGAATCTAGTTCAGTAGATTATGGATTTATAGATCTATTATTTCCATACTCTATATTAATTAATTCTTTATGAGTATGTCTAGACCTCTAAACTCTAAATCTACATGATCTAGATTCTATGATCTAGACTAGAAAAAATTAGATCTAGTCAATCTAGATATCATATAATAAATATGTAGTATAGGGACAAGATATCTACTAGATCTAGATTCTAGAGTATCTAGAGTCGGTTTATTTTTCAACGACAACATCTCTAAACAATTCTAGGCTACTTTGCCAATGATATTGATCATATTCTTCCACCTGATGATTAAACACAAATTTAGTTTTGTTTAGTAAGTTTCATTTTATCAGAATTATATTATAATACAGTATTGATCTTGATATCTATAATGATATCATCTTTAGTCTTATATGATCTAACATAATTTAATAATAGTTATACTATTTATAAAGCTAGATAGTAGATGCACTCTAGTCTAGAGCTGAATGACCTTATAAACATATAGATCTAGATCTCAGCATTGACATACATGATTCCAGCCCATCCATATGGGCATTATGGGGTGTAGATCTAGAAGTAGATGAAAGTAATTTTAATATTTTAAAATCATGCAAGTTAGTTATTAATTATTATGTCTGAATGAGAAATTTATAGGAGAATGTTGTAAATAATCTTAGAGTTATAAATAATGAGTAGCTCTATTAAAAATCTAGTTCCACAATGTAATGTGATTTTAATTTATTTCAATTAATGGTATTGTAAGTCAGAATATATATTCTGCATGTAGTAGAGAGTATAAGGACTCCGCTACTTATATTATGCTTCCCGTGGCATGCTTTTCAACTAGTCCAACTCCTGGCCTACATATGTGGCAAAGTCATTAAGCATGAAAAACTGGGCTGCCTGATCTTGTGATATGCCCTTTAGGCTGTCATGATAGTGATCCAGAGTCTTGAACCCTTTCCATCTTCCTCCCCTGCAGTCCTGCAGTAGGTTTGAGCTAGGACCTAATAATTTATTTTTTTTCTGAAGAAATGTCTGAAACTTGTCAAACAAACTAAAGAGGTCATTAGCTTTGGTTATCCATCCAACTAGGAGAAGGAAAACTCTGAATCCAAAACTCCTCTGGTAAAAGCTCAAGTTATCAAGGAGCTGTTGACCTTTAGCAACTTTTAGCACAATTACTAGGTTGAATTAGATGTGAAATTTAGCTGATCCTATGCTACATTGGTTTTCATTGTTATTTGTATCAGATGTTGGAACTGTGTGAATGACACTGTTCTGACCATAGCTATTTATTTATTTATTTATATTTCTAAATTGTGCAACCTTTTGACTAAAGTAGATAAAATATATCAAATTTTCACTGAAAAAACAACAATCTCTTAGCTAATTAACACTGATATTTATCAGTACAAAATCAATATAGTTTGTTGTTTAGCAATTTATTTGATGATCATAAGGGCAGTTAACTTGAAGATAGGCAAGTATAATATTAGGAGGGTGGCCTGGAGGCTGAGTGGTAAAGCACTTGAATTCCAAACCAAGGGGTTTCAAGTTAGAATCTCAGTGAAGATTGGGATTTGAATTTCGTGATTTTTAGGACACTCCTAAGTCCACCCAACTCTAATGGGTATCTGACATTAGTTAGGGCATAGTAGAGGCAATTGGTCATTGTGCTGGACACACGGCACCCTTATTTACCAATGGCCACAGAAACAGATAACCCATCATCTGCCCATAGATTATATGGCCTGAGAGGGGTGCTTTACTTTACTTTACTTTTTATATTAGGCGGTCTCATGAAAGTCTGTTAGCAAGAATTTTGCAAATATAGTTTTACACTAATATTTCAGCTACTTTGATATGACATAAAAATATTACAACTTTAAGTTTTTAAAATTCAAACATTAATTTGTTTTGCAGAATTGAGAGTTACAGTTAAAATAAATTATGGAGGATGCTAACGATGATGAATTAGAAACAATTACAACAACAAGGCAGCGCAAAAAGAAAGGTACTTTAACCAAGCTAAAAGAGAAGAAGCAGAAGGGATTGGGATCTAATACATCTTTGAATGTAGAAAGCAAAACTGATTTGGTGAAAGTAGATGGGGATCCTCAAATTGTGCAAAACAGCTCTACTACTACTAATGCAGACAATCAAAATTTTTTCCAGTTTTCAACCAAAGATAAAATTGAAAGCAATGATAAATTGGTGGATAAGCCCAAGCCAAAAGCAAGAGTTTCTAAACGTCCACAAATAGCTTCAGATGAAAAGGACAATTTAGAAAAGCAAGACAATGAAAAAGAAAAGATAAAATTATTGGATGATTTGGAGAATTCAAAAAATGTGAAAATAAATGGGGAGCAGAAAATTGATTCTATTTTGCAAAGCTCTGGCTTTGTTCCTAAACCACCGTTGACCCCACGCACCCCAAAGTCCACTCCTAGGACCCCAAGAGGCTACATACCTTTCGGTAAACTGGATAAACAAAACCAAGATGGGGGATCATCTTCTAGTGGCATTGATGTTGATGATAAACAAACTGCAGGTTCTACTGATATTAAGGGAAAACCATTAAATGACAGCAATCAAATAGAAAGTGAAAACGTAATGCAGAGGCTAACTAGACAGCCACCTGTTCAAAACAGACCTGCTAAAAGGCTCTTGAATAGAAGAGGGTCAAAAGACAGTCTTTCTAAAGACACTTTTGTTGAAGGTGATAACGAAATTAAAAATGTTGTCTCCACTCCTTCCAATCCAAAATTGAACAATATTTCAACAAATAAAAACATCGAAGACATCAAAAGTGAAAAGTCGATTACAGCAAGTTCACCAGAGAATCCAGATATCTTATCAAAAGGCAAATATTTAAAATCATCAAAGAAAAAATCAGTTCTTAAAAATGATTCTAATGAGAAACCAAGAGCAGATAATCAAAGTTTGTCTCAGTTATCTTTGAGAAACCTAGACCAGAATGAGTCTTCCATTAACTCCCTTGACATGAAAGAGGTCAACTCTAAAGTTCGAAAGGTAGAAAATGAAAATAATTCATCGTCGATGAAAGCCAAATTTGCACATTCCCCTCCTTCGTCTGTACGTCTTGATCCCATCAGCCCACTGCATCATCCTCCACCATTGTCTGAAGAGTTCACATCCAATAGCTTGAGAACTAGTTATAAAATAGATTCTAATGCAAAAAACAGTTTACCTCTAGAAGAGGTAGACAAAATCTCCAACAAGTCTGACTCTGCCGCTGACAGGTTGTCTCAGAAGTCATTTACCTCAACTAGTGTACTGCCATTGATTACTACCAAAGAAGCAAGGTCAAGGTGAGTTTTTGATGATGTTTACATTTATAGCTGTTTGATTTTTTTACTAATAAAAAAAAATTATTGTGCTAAAAACATACACATTAAAATATCTAAACTCTTTTGTACTACTATTTTGAATCTAGTAAAGATTTTAAAATAAAATTTAATAATAATTTTTTGTAAAACTAAATTTCATTTTTTTTTTTTATGTTACAAGCTAAAAAAAAAAAAAAGGATTGCGTAAACAACTCACTTTAGTTTGCAATAAACATTTTAATCAGCATTGAAAAAAACAACTTATGTGCAATGTGGAGGTCATTGATTGTTACATGCTCAGGTCTTAACATTTTCAAACTACTTTATTGGCCTAGAACTTTTCTTTATATATTTATTTTCACTTTTTTTTTTATAAGCTTTGAACGCTCCTTTTTGAAATATATTTTGTCTGTGGGCCATTTTTATTTCCGACACTCATATTGCTTGCCACAGCGCTGAAAATGAAAAAAAAAAGTTTTATTAGAAACCAGTGGATCTAGTACATGTAACCATTGTTGCGAAATGGACTCATTATTATTATTATTATTATAGCTTTTATATAGCGCTACTTTCATGCTTATAGCATGCTCAGAGCGTTTTGGTCCAATCTCATTTGTGGACCAGTGGGGGGGGGGGGGGGGAGGGGGTATCTAGGAGTTGGTTTTCCGTGCTGCCTTTAGGCAACTCTGCCTGAGTCGGGTGTCGAACCTCGAGCCCCCTTCTAGGTAGCCAAGCCAAGCCAAGTTCAAGCGCACTTGGCCTCTCGACCACGCTTCCCACTCATTGCACACTTTTGTTTGCTGAATGAAGAGTTGCAGTTAGGGTTAGGGTTGGAAGGTGCTTATGTATTGTTACGTTGTCTCTGCCAGGTCTCCTGAAAACACTGCTCAACACAATACATCTAACTCAAGAACTTGACAACAAGAGTTTTAAAAACAACGTGGTGGTTTAATAACTAAATACATCAACAGCCAATACTACACAATTGGCTACACTAACTACAAATGCTTTGTCGTACTTAACAGAAGTGCCTACTAAACACTATTAGTCTCTCTGTCTACTCCCTGACTAGTACAGCTGCATTCTCGAGGACTCATTGTCCAACACCGCCCTTACTGCCTTGCTGTCCTGGACTGAACTGCCCTTTCTTACACACTGTCTCAGGTCCATGAAGGCTTTCGATCACATGACCATAACACAAATCATACTTACTTGTACTAGCAATACTGTCCCTTGTCCATTGACAGCCATTGACCTGTATGATTTGCCTGAGTCACGTATGTCTGTACGTTGCACACTCACTAACCCTAGATACGCTATCGCTCTGCTACTAGAGTTACAGCACTATGCATGCACATCAACCTGTTTTTCATTTAGATGTGATGGGATGTTGCATAATATCATTCAGTTTTTGCTCATAAATATTTCAATTTCATTTTATAATTTAAAAACTTAGGTTTTAGTACTTTTTCTCAGATTAACTAGCATACTTCACTGTCAAAGTGATCGTCTTCATATTCGGACTTTATTTCTATCTGAAAATATTTGAAAGTTCAATGCCTGTGGTTTGCTGAAATTTACTGAACACAAAAATCATCATATGATCTAGATTTCAAATCTGAACACAGAGTTGTTGGTGAATAATGCAATGAAGATGCTGAACTAGGTTCTGTTTAACTCAACGACTTTTCGAATAACTCTTTCAATTACAAGCTATTCAAAACATGTTTTTGAGAAGAAAAAATCAGAATTAACGCATGCCTTTGGCCTGTCTGAATACTGCATACACCTTCAAAGACTGTTAAGAACTGCCTTGAAACCACTGCTTTTGTTCATCGCAGACTTGTTAATTAAATCCTACCCATGTTACAGATAAATATATGAAAACGAAATCAAATGCAGTGAAAAGATAAAATAGTTTTCTGATGTTCTTAGATCTATTGTATTATATTTTTGTCACTTGATTGAATTTTTTTTAATTGTTTTGCTCTATTTCAGTAAACATAACTAATAACATTTTTTTTTTCTTGGGTAAATTCAAGAATGTTTATGCTGTCAGAGACTACCATAGGATCTTGTTCTGGCTCATACCTTGGTGTGGAGGAACTCACTCGGTATTTCCCTAATAAAAAGGTGAAAGTGTTTGTTGGCACTTGGAACATGAATGAATTAAAGGTAATTAGCTCCTAGTGGATAGTGTATAATATTCTACAAAAATGTAATCTGTATGTCAATTTGTAAAGTTTGGTTTTCAATGTATAGTACTGAAAGCCTAGTATCTTTAATTTGATGACTTAAAATTCATTGGGAAGTACGTAACACATTTTACAAATTGAGGGAATAATTAATTAATTTATATAGCGGTGTTAAAACACAAAATGTAGGCTCAGG
Source organism: Biomphalaria glabrata (assembly GCF_947242115.1). Classification (NCBI taxonomy): domain Eukaryota; kingdom Metazoa; phylum Mollusca; class Gastropoda; family Planorbidae; genus Biomphalaria; species Biomphalaria glabrata. Next base: position 38,872,803 of record NC_074719.1, on the reverse strand, counting down.
GCGCTATGAAAACATTACAAACATAAACACAAGGGCTAAAAAGAAAAACTAATCTAACAAGTTTTAAACCGATAGGTCTTAATGTTCTTCTTGAATGTAGTGTAGCAGGTTGTCTGAGATCAATGGGGAGTGAGTTCCAAAAAATGGACCAAAATGTGTTGGTATATGTCTTATCTTAAATAATACAGACGTTACTTCAAAAAAGAAGATGATTACGTCCTACACATCATGCATTTAGTCATGCATATTATTCAATGACGTAAATTCTGCCAAGTCACTGGTTTTCCTGGCTAGCTCATGCAACCCATTCCATGCTCTAATAATGCTAGGGAAGAAAGAGCATTTGTACAAATTTGTCCTAGCATATAGAACGAGGAATGTGCCTTTATCTTTGTGTCTTTCTGAGTAATTTACTAAATTTTGTTTTTGTATTTGAAGATTATGGTTCAATGTATTATGTATAATTGCTACTTTACTTTTAAGTCTTCTATCCTGAAGGCTTTCTAAATTTAGTGATTTTACTAAAGGTGTTACTCTAGTCAAATGTGAATATTCATTTGTTATGAATCTCACTGCTCTATTTTGTGTCTGTTCCTGTTTCTTAATGTTTTCTTGAGTTGAGGGGTCCCAAACGGAGGATGCATATTCTATCATTGGCCTAACCAAGGCTAAATAACATTTTAGGTTTATCTTCTTATTTGATTTATTGAAATTTCTTTTAATAAATCCTAATGCTTTGTTTTATTTTTTGATAGTTTCATCAATATGGGATTCCATGACAGTTTTTCATTAATATAACACCTAAGTATTTTGCGTTTTTAGTCTGTTTTACTGGTTTACCATGAATAAGATAATTGGAATTAATTTGTTTTAGTTTTTTTGTTACTCTTAATAACTGACATTTTTCTGGGTGGAAAGACATGCTCCATTTTGATTCCCATTTCTGTAATTCATCTAATTCTCTTTGTAAAATTTCTGTATCTTGTGTTGTTTTTATTGTTCTATATATTATGCAATTGTCTGCAAATAATCTGACTTTTGTTCCTGAACTAATGCAACTTGGTACTCTGCCCTGGTAAATCATTTATGTAAATTAAAAATAGTAGTGGACCTAAGACTATTCCTTGAGTTTACTGTTATTGGTGTTGATTTAGAGCCATTTATTGAAAATCTTTAATCCACTGATGCAATGGACCATCAATGCCAAAATAATTTAATTTTTTAAGCAAACTATGGTGGTGAACTTTGTCAAAAGCCTTGAAAAAACTAGTAAGATAGCATCTATTTGCTCACTATCATCTAAACCTTTTGAAAAATCATCAATTAGTTCTATTAGTTGTGTTTCACATGATCTATATTTCCTAAAGCCATGTTGGTATGGTGTGAGGACATTATGTTTGTCTAAGTGGTTTATGATGTTGCTACATATTATGTGTTCTAGGATTTTACATGTGATGCTGTGATACTGGTCTGTAGTTTCCTGGGTCAGATTTTTCTCCTTTTTTAAATAGAGGGGTGACATTAGCTTCTTTCCAGTCCCTTGGTACTTTGCCCTGGTTAAGATGCCTGAAAAAGTATTTTGAACACTGGTGCTAGCTCATTGCTTAGTTCTTTGAGTAATCTAGCTGGAATACCATCAGGTCCAGATGCTTTATTCGGTTTGATGTTGGCTAATAGTATTTGGATTCCCTTTTCTTGTACTTCTATATCTCCTATGTTGTCTACTTGGTTCAAATTAAGTAATATGTCTTTTTCTCCTGGAGCTGAGAATGCTGATGCAAAGTATTTATTTAGGATGCTAGCTTAGTTTCATTATCATTTCCTATAATATTTTTAAGATAGTTTTTAATGAAATTCCAGAGGTCATTGACTGGTTGGTTAATGTCTTTTTCTGACAAGACTGTTTGTTAAAAGTTTAATGCGCTTGGTGTAGTTGTGTTAGGTTACATTTGTTCCAGAGTAAGATTTTTCTTTTGGGTTTTGAATTGGCTACTACTTTTATCTGACTGTGTATTTTAATGATATCATGGTCTGAAAGACAAGGGATAATATCATAATCTACTACTAATCCAGGTCTCTTGGCTAAGAAGAGATCTAATGTGTTGTTAATCTACTTGGTTTTTTATTGATTTGATCTAAACTTAGGTTGTGTAAAGTTTCTATGAAAAGCTCATTTATTTCCTTAAGGTTTTCTTGTTTATCTATGGTTAGTGTTTTTAATTTATATCAGGTAGGTTGAAATCACCCATAATCCAAAAAACAGCTTTTTTTTTTTCTTGAAGTGTAGTTAACTGATTACATAGTTCTTGCATATACTCTAAACTAGAATTTGGTGGTCTGTAAATACTGCCTATTATTAGGGATGTTGAGGTGGTGTTGATTTTACAAAATGTTGATTCTATATTTTTTGAGTTAGGTAAGGTAACTGCTATAAGAGTGTTTTTTATTGCTAAAGGAACTCCTTTATGATTATCAGCCCTATCTTTTCTCAAAATTTCTTAATCACTATTGAAAATTTCTGCATTATAAATTTCAGGATGTAGCCAAGTTTCTGTTACTACAATTATGTCTGGTTTCTCACGTTCTAATAAAATTTCTAAGTCTGCTGTTTTGTTTCTAATGCTTTGAAAATTTATTACTAAGGTTTTAAGGTATTTTGGTATTACTTCTTTAGTAGGTCCATTTTTATACCTGTGTTCTTCCATATAACGAGCTATATAGAATAAAGTTTTTTTAATTAGTAGATAGTTTTGGTCATGGGCTCAAACATGGTTGGAGAAAATTGCATAGAAATAATGAATGTAAGAAATAAAAATTAAGATAGGATGAATTTATTTTTAATTCTAAAGAGATATTAATATCTCTGCAGGATGTGAATGCACCTTTACAAGATTTTATCCTTCCAGAGAAGTGTGAATATGTTCAAGATATTTATGCCATCGGCACTCAGGAAAATGATATGAACAAGTGAGTAACAAGATGTTCATGCCACTCTGGCAAATATCTATTAAACTGTGCAAAATTTGTAGGTCGCAGCTTGGGCTGCGTTGCCAGGGAAAATACTGCATTCCTCATTAATCTTCGGACTTGAAGACATGCCTTATTATTATTATTATTATATAATTAAAGGCATGTATATTTATAAATGCCTTAATTGTTAATTTCTATAAATGTAAGTACAGGCATTTATTCTAAGAAAAAAAATTATTGCTGATATCTATAACCCCATTATTCTTGGAGTGGATGCTTCAAGATGGTGAAAAAGTGAGTTTTTTAAGTTTAAAAGATTGTGCCGTGAATTAGAAACACAAAATGTGCAACTTGTGTGTCTTACTTTGATATTTATCTTTAGTCTAGCCTAAGCACTAGGATTTCATTTACATTGACTGAAGGGAAGTCCTCAATATATAAAAGTTACTCCACTACAAGACTTAGTGTGGTATCATGTGGGAAGTGTGGTCGAGAGGCTCAGTATGCTTGAACTTGGCTTAGCTTGACTACCTATGAAGGGGACTCGAGGTTTGAGATCCTACTCGAGCAGAGTTGTGTTTACCCTAAAGGCAGCACGGGAAACCTTCTCCCAGATAACCCCTCCCCCCACTGATCCACAAATGAGATTGGACCATAGGGCTCTGAGGAAGCAATAAACATGAAAGTAGCGCTATATTAAACATGTGGAATATAGTAAAAATATGTTGTTTTTTTTGTTTTAATCCAAATCAATGTGACATTAAAATAGTGATGCGTAATTGGCCTATTTTAAAAATAAAATTCATAACATTGTTTCAATTCATATAAGTTCTTTTTTGTTCATTTTAAATAAGCTCTTTATGTTTAAAATACCACCATTTGACATTGTTTCAATGTAAACCATTTAAAATGTATAACTATACTGATATTAATCAAATGCCTTTGAATGTGTGCGAAATATTTTCATCTTTTTTTCCAGGAAAGAATGGGAGCTAACTCTGCAGGAATTGTTGATCTCTTCACATGTCATGTATCACTCTGTCTCTCATGGCTCACTCCATCTTGTCATCTTCATCAGGCGAGATTTAATTTGGTTCTGCTCTAGTAAGTGAAAAGAGATTTAGGATAGTGGTTGTTATTTTTCTTTGTTTATTTGCTATTGTTTTGTTGTAGTTGTTGTTTTGTTTATTTGTTTCATAAATACAATAATTACTATTCACTTTTATTGTAATTTGTTTTTGCATTAATTTTAACATTAATATATTTATATTATAATTACTATTGATTTAGGGTTAGGAATATCTTTTGCAGTACCAGAACCCAAGCTAGTCCCCATATGACAGATGAAATATTCAGATGTCTTTATGCCAGATGGTTTAAAAAATTGTTATTTGACAATTATTATAATTTTTTTCTGCAGCTGAGTGGACAAAGGGAGGTCTCACAATTCTGAATTAAAAGTTAAAACCCATTTAAAACAAACACATCTTTGAATCTGTGAAGCTTTCTAGTCAATAAAACTAAAATAAGTAAAAGTTTAGTTCTTTTTTTAAGTTGTCTGCAACCCAGGGTTTTACCGTTACCTTTATGTATCCTTTAGTTTATTAGACAGTTGGGGCACCATGCAAGACTCTTTGACTGTCTTTCTCCATTCCTCTCTGTCTTTTGCCTTAGTTATTTAGGGTACACATTGTGAATTGGTAAAAAGTCCCAGAGACATAATTTAAAAAAATAAAAAACTTAATCTGATACGCCATTTCATAGCTTACACAAGACCCATTTAGTGAACAGCTTGGTATTATGAGAATGATCAAGAATTTTTTTTAAGGCTATAAAGGTGCTCAAATAGTTTGCCATCTAAATTTCAATTTGTCACCAAGTCAAACACTTCTGTTTAGTCAAAGATTATTTGACTTTTCCTTTTGTTATTAGCTTAAAGATTAAATAACAAAAAATAATGTTAAAAAAGCTGAGCTTTGAGAACTTCTGTTTAAATTTGTTTATAAACAGACCCAGAAGATGATATCATATCTCTCCGAGCTTTGACCATGGTAAAAACTAAAGGTGCTATTGGCATCAGCATGAGACTGTTTGGAACTTCTTATTTGTTCATTAACTGTCACCTGACCTGTAAGTAGACCAAATACAGTTTTTGTTTCACTATTTTATATTGCATGTAATTATTTTATCAATTTCTTTTTCTTTTTTTTTTTTTTTTTGTCTTTGAAGCTGATAGAGATAATGACATTTCTCGCAAGAAACTCAGACTGGAGAATTATTTCAAAGTGATCAGGGAAATGCGACTTCCCAAAACAGTTCAGAATTCACCTTCAATTAAAAAATCAGGTATTCTGGCAAATGTCATCAACATAGATATTTGTAAAAAATATTTTTAAGGTATATTTAGGTTTGTGTTGAATTTCTGAAGCCAATCTGTAGGTTTATTAAGATTCATTTGCTCAAGTCAGGCTGATTTGCTAGTGAAAGGTTTCTCTTTTTGAGATCACAAGATGTTTATGGCAGGTGTTATAAAAGTTATTGCAATGACATGACTACCTTTCTTTACTTTCAATTACAAATGTTTGGTACCTATAGGAGTATCTTAAATCTCAGGTGAAAATCCCTTTTTAATAAACTTCTGTGTCTAAGACATTGGACCACTTTTACACCAGTTAATAATAATGATTTGATTTTGTAAAGCACTGTTAACAAAAAAAAAATAAACATCTAGTGGCAAAATAATCTATAAAAAAAATTTTGAACAGATAAGTCTTTATGTTCTTATTAAGCTTAGTGAAGCATATGGTCTGTCAGAGCTCAGCAGCACAAATGAAGGCATATTCCATTTTTCTATACAATTCTGTTATGACATGATTAGAATTTAGTATTTGTTTCGGGAATAAAGGGAAAGTTTTACTTAGCGACAAGTGACGTGACAGATTGTTAAAAAAGAAGAACATTCTAAGTGACGCTACAACCCAGATGCTTTGTGTGGAGCATTAGAAATAACAAATAATAGATATATGGCTATACGGAAAGACATTGGACGGATCCCTTTTTAAGTATTAAAGTATTTATGATTGTTTGATACAAACGTCAACTACTTATATTGATTGTTTGACATTTCGCAGTGTTCTTGATTTAGTTGAAGGTTACTTCATGATCATTGCATTGATTACATTCGACACCACTGAAGAGCCATAACAATTCCTACGTACTGTCATCTCTTCAGATGTTTTTTACAAGACAAGAAATGTTTAAATTAAAGTTTATCTTAATGAACAACCCTGTTATCAATTAGGGAAGGCAAAGATGGGTGGCAAAAAACCTCCTATAAACAAGTGCCCACTAAAACAAAAAAGTTTAGTAGGTTTCAGCTAATCAAAGATCATGTGACTAGAAGTCAAGTATATAATATACTAATTTCTTTTTGCAATGTTATGATTTATATAATAACAGAATAAAAAATACTGTATTAAAAAAAATGACTTGAAAGAAAAGACAGACTTCTAACTGCACACATGTAATAATGAGTAACAATCAATTCATGTTTCTGCATTGATGTGTTTAGGGGATGTAACTACAGCCTTTGATTGTGTTTTCTGGTTTGGTGATTTGAACTTCCGCATTGAACGTGAGCGCCAGGCAGTGGTTGGCAAAGTAAATGAAATAACATCAGAGGAGTTCCCAAATTTCGAAACGCTGCTAGGTGGAGACCAGTTATTAAAATACATGTCTGAAGGTATGGATTTGCTTTTGCATTTGCTTTTTTGTTAAAATAAAAATTAACTTTAAAAATTTGCATGTATTTACATAATAGACTTATAAGATTTCCTATATATAAAAATGAAAACTACTTCAAAAAATTCTCTAATTTTGTTTGAGATTACCACCAGACCCTTGACTTGCTTCACGGAGAACTTCAAAAAATGTATAGATAAAATGGAATTAATCATGATAGTATTTTTCACCAATTTTTACTTTATATTCAATAGGTTTTGCTATCATAATATTTTTTTTGATGAAATCATACTTTATATTTCTTATTACTTTAATTTTTTTTTTGATTAATGAAAAAGTATAACTCATGAATATTTAGAAAAAGGAAATAACTACAAGGAAAACAAAAAATCAGAAATAAAATGTGTCCCTACTAGGACATATCATAAATATATTAAAACTCAGCTTGATACATTATTTTAAAATCAGTTTTTAGGTTTCTCAATACAAACAATACAGTCTCTCTGTATCACTTTTATGTTTAGAAATTTTTGTTAAAACTCCGAAATATGTATATTGCACCTTCTTCTTCAAGGCAGCTTTTTCTTGCTGCTGGGATGGGATGTAGTATATGTATGAATACTCCATATGTTCCTTAGAGATCTCTGTGCTCCATGGACATATCTCTTCAAATTGTCACAACATTGTTCACTAAAAAATGATAGTTTGCTGGCCTTTTAAATACAGGAGCCAATCGTGAAGAGCATCAAGACATACTTGCTGAAAACATATTTATATTGGCTTTTAAAATTTTTTAAAATTATCTGCTTTGTTCTCATTGGCAATGTCTGAAGCCTCCTTCCACCTGGTGTCCACTATTCTGAGGTCCTCCATGAAGGTGTGGCGCCAAGTTATACGAGAATGTCCCTGTTTGCGCTTTCCTCGTATTGGCCTCCATGTTATCACAACTCTTGGTATGCGTAGTTTATTTTGTCATAGAACATGTCCCGCAAACCTCATGCAACGCTCTGTCACAACAGCACTAGGTGTTTGACTCCCAGTTCGGCATAGGATTTCCTTGTTTGAGACCTGATCTGTGTAACTGACTCCCAAAATCCGTCTCAGCCATTTTAGTTGAGCCACATTTGGACTTTTCTCCATTTTGACAGATGACTTCCATGTCTCAAATGCATATGTTGCAGTTTACATTAATTTTTAATAATTTAATTATAGAGAAACTCAAATTGACAAATCCAATACAAATACATTTTCTCCATTTTCGTTCTGTTTTACTCATTTTATTAATTATCGCTTCTTTTGCAGATAAAATTTTTGGAGGTTTCCAAGAGGGCCGAATAAATTTTTATCCCACATTTAAATTTGATTTGAATAAAGACTCGTATGACAGCTCAACAAAGAGTAGGGTTCCTTCTTACACTGTAAGTTTTTCCAATTTTTAATTTTTTTTTTATTTTTTTTTTGTGATCTGCTTTGTTTTACATTTTGATGTTCATTCAGATTCTGTAGATAATTACATATTAGCACAAACCTGGCTGGGGATGGCAGTGGACAAGGCTCATACCTGGGACCTTTGAGACCACTGAACTACATTCTAGAACGCATACCACACGACTAGGCAGCCAGGTTTTTGGTACAACTATTTGACGATTTATTAAACTCAGCACCATAGAATTAAATACTATAAAGAATGTGAAAGAAAATCCCACTTTGAAAATTAATGTGAATGTGTTAAATAATTAGGCATAAGATTTTATTAGCATTCACCCATTAGCTCCTACAGCAGTTCAGATTATATACATAACAAGGGAACGTTGTGACACAATTATTATTTTAAAAACTTTCCTATTAGAAGAGCTCTCATATAGAACGAGAATGAGAATGTGTTGACTCTATTTTTTAGTGAAAACCAGAAGTGTACCTCATTTTTCATTATTTTTAAACGAATTTTTAGAATGAAAAGACCCAGTGTACAAGCCCCCAACCAGGAAAATTAGTTGTTTTTTTAAGCTTTTTTTTTTATATTCCAAAGGTATTAAAAGTATATATATTTTTTCTAAACTTGACATAACTATCTATTTTTTTTAAAGTTTTTTTATATATTTATTAGTATAAGTTCTTAAATTTTTATGTATATTTATTTTTATTTTTTAAAGAATTTTTTATTCAGAGTTACCCTTCTTTGCTTAGGGTTTAAAAGAGGATTTTTCAAATAAAAAATAGGAGCTGTTACATAATTTCACCATTACATAATTTCACCATTACATAATTTCACCATCACCCATCTATTAGTCTGTTGACCATCTCTCTCCACTCCTCCTTTTTTTTCTTTTGTTTTGACTAGAATCACTTTCAATGACAGGCCCGTCCATTCTTTGATGTTGTCTTCCCACTGCTTTCTCTGCCTCATCTCCTTTACCTGGTAGCAAGGTCCTCTGCGCGTTCGAAGGAATCTGTGATATGACTGTGACGTTTTCTGTTTATCTACTTCTGGTTAATTCTTCTTATATTAAGTGTTGATCAAACAGAACCATCACACGCCGGAGATTGTATTAATAACTTTATAATTCACTGAAGAAACATCTGTATTATCTCAAAACTTCTTTCATAATACTTCTTCAACTTTCACATATAATTAACTTCTCAATTCAATAACTACTTCTTCATAAAATAAAACTTAAAGATAAAAAAACACTTCACTTAGTATAACTAATAAAACTTCAACTAATAAACTTCATACTAAACCGTTACTATGCGAGGACCATCGCTCTACTAGAACCATTACTATGTGAGGACCCAGACTAACTCACTTTCCCCTAATTTATATTTTTTTCCAATCATACATTCCAGAATCATGGAAACTTCTCCCCTAATTATTTTAGTAACTTTGACCTTCTAGAAGCTGACGTATACTATTTTTTTTTGCTTAACCTCTTTCTTTGATTGGATACCTAAAATTCACTTGTTTACGCTGGACAGCACTGGTTTGACCTCGAGCTTCTAGAAAGTTGTCGAAATAGGTCACAGACTTGACTCATGACAATGACCATACAGTTTTAGTTACTGCACATCCTATGCTGATCTCATACTGTACAATTTATTATTTGTGTAAACAGCAATATCTATTAATATGTTACTGTGCTTACTATTTCTAATTTGCTATATACAGGACAGAGTGGTGTTTCGCTGTAAGAAGAAAAATGACATTCAATGCCTGCATTATGATGCTGTCATGTCTATTAAAGTTTCTGACCACCGCCCAGTTTTTGGTCACTATGAGACCAGCATTAGGCCAGGGGAAGACGGGTAATTTTAAAAATATTTTAATCTTATTTTTAAAGTAAAAAAAAAATGTTTTACATATTTCGGATGTTCCTTCAGAGTTGAAGATAGTTTACTTCCTAGTCCAAACCTCCCGCAGGATGACGGGGGATGGGAGCGGGCAGGGTTCGAACCTTCGACCGTCGATAAATCCGAACGACAGTCCAGCGCGCAAAACGCACGACCAGGCAGCCAACGTTTTAATTTATACTCAAGCAGTGAACAAAATCTTTAATTAAACTATAATCATATGATTTAGAAAGATTAAAATTGTATAATTTGGACAAAATACAAAAAGAGTCTAAGAATCATCAGATTTTGTTTAAAAAAATAACAAAACAGAATCACAGAATTTAATACATTTTTTAAAACTTCCAAAAGTTAGATCCTCTTGCAGCAAGCAGTCTCCCTAGGAGATTTGGACATCCCTGCTTGCATTCACCTCGTACATTGGCCTCAATGCTATTTCTACCCTATGAAACCATGATTCATTCTGTTGGAGGACATGTCCCTAAAAACTCATGTAATGCCTAGTCACAATCTCTTCAAGGAAAAACTTTTTCTTTGGCACACAGCAATGATGTTAAGGATTTAAAATTAGAATTTGAAGCAATGAAGTCAATGATAGTTTTGTTGTTTCTTCTCACAGGGTAACATATTCACCTGGACACTTTGATAGAACCATATATTTAGAAGGTGAGTGAAGTCTGGCAAAGGTTATTCAATCTCATGTTTTTACTTGATTATGCATGGCAATATGTGGCCCAGTGACACAAACCTATAGGCATCAAGAACTGAGGGGCTCAAAAATTAATCTTTAACAAGACTCAAAATGTTTTATTCATGTTTTTTTAGAGCTTGGAGGCACGGTGGCCAAGCGGTAAAGCGCTTGGCTTCCGAACTGAGGTCCCGGGTTTGATTCCTGGGATTTTTAATTCCCCAGCTAATATCACGTACCCATTATAGGTGGGTGAACTCAGAGGCCCCCCTAAAGATCACGAAATTCAAAATCCAAGTCTTTACTGAGGTTCGAACCTAGGAGATTCAGCCACAGCATAAGCAAAGATAGTAATTAATCTTCTTTTTTTTTAAAAAGAAATGTTTATAAGATATGATAAAAAAAAAGTGTTATGCATTTCATACAAGTTATAAGTTAAACTTTTTTTTCTCAGCACTTCGTCGACGGGTGACTAAAAAGTCTGGAGAGAAGAAGCAAAGTGCAATATGCTTACTTCAATAGGAACTCTTCAGTTGGAACTGGGTATTTTATTGTAGGATCAATAGTGCTTCATAGAAAATATCTTTATTTAGGGCATTTTTGTTTTTGTTCTTTTGAATAATGAAAAAATACATTTTGTTATACATGGATTATTTATTAATATGTTTAATTTCTGTACTGAATGTTTGAACTTTGTATTTTGTACAAATCTTTCATGTGATACCAGTACAGAATTGTTTTAAAATACCATCATGAGAGTAATGGGCCCTGAATTGTAAGTGTTCAATTCAGGCTTTCAACAAATTTTCACCTGTACTCAATAATCCATTGGTGCTTATTTATGTGTCTGTCTTGTGAAAAAAAAGTTGTATGTATATAGAAATGTATTTAAGTAAGTTTATTGCAATTGCATTCTTTTTTCATACATGTTTATATAAATTAGATTCTTTCTTACCATTTTTTCATCACTGGATCTACATCACATTTGTATAATCTTACTCTAATATCACCTATGCATCATTTAATTTAACAACATTCCATATTTGCTTGAGATTAATTTTAATGGGTAAATATAAAGGATCTTTTTTTTTTGTTAATCTCAAAACTATTTCCCAATTTGATTTAGTTTATCAGTGTTACAAATCCACAGATTAAAGGAACTCACAAAATAACAGTATTTGAACTTAGAATAGAATGGATTAGATATAAACCCTAAATTATTCAATGTACCTCAGGACTATGGTTACTGTTTTTACACAACTGAAAGTGAATGCATCAATGATAAAAAAGAAAGTACTATTCATCTTTGTTATTTGCTGTGATATCTCTCTCTCTCTTTTTTAAATTGATTCTTAGATTAATGATGGCAAGTTTTTTAATGCATAAAAATACATTTGGATAAGTTGTCATTGCAGTTTGTATACCAATATATAATTTACATGTGATCAAATTGAAACTTTGGAAAAACATTTTAAATTTTAGTTTTAGATATATGCAGTTGGATATTATTTTTTTTTTTTTTTACCTCTATCACTAATTTATTGGCAAAAAAGTAAGTTTAGTTACGACATGTCAGTTTGTTTTTTTTCTATTTATTTGTATTAAGAAACTATTTTATCTTTTTTTAAGACATCATCAATACTCTACATGATTATATAATTACTATCACAAGTGTTGAATTAATCCGTCCAGCTTGTTACACAGCCATGTATATAGTATATAAATATATATATATATAATATTGATTAGACATTTATTGTAAATATGTGTAAAGCAATGTAATAATGTTTGGAACTTCTTTCTATTTCTACTAATATTATTTTTGAATTTGTTTGAAAATAAACAATAACAAAGCCATGAGTGCAAGTCTTTATTATTTTAATTTCTTCTTAGACCAGACAATTATTTGACCCCTTACAGTACAGCACACCATTGTGAAAGTCCACCACTAAAATTGTGCTACAAATCTAGGACTCTAAATACAATGTCATAATAATAACATATTTTTTCATAAGTCACAAGCAATGACATCAAGATGATATGCGACTTTGAAAAAAAAAAAGTTACAAACTACATTAGAAAAACAGTTCCTGCTCATTTCATTCATGTAAGCAACTAAAAATATTATAAAGGCATCTAAAAAAACATTTTTTACTGGTTGAACAATTTTGTAACATACTTTTCTGATTTACATTAAAACGTCAAAAAGTATGATGATAATAATGTTCATATTTATCAATACTGACTTGTTAATAGTTAACTTTCTAAAAAATAACACAAATCAATTGTAGAAAATCTTGCATACAGACACCTCGAACTGCTGTGTAGTAGTCCCACTTGTCCATGCAGAATAGACACAATCATTTTGTAACCCATTAGATGCCAACAAACTTCAGGGTAAACTAACTAATGTAGAATAAATCTTTCTGGATAGACTAACCGGCAGCTTATATTCAAGTGTCGAACCATGATAATAAAAAAAAGAAACAGCCAATAATCATTTAGAGAGTCGTTACTTGTTTTCTTTTAAAAACTATTAGTTTGCATCATTGGATCTTCAAAACTATATTGAAAAACAAGCAGCCTGAGTATTTCAACCATATTTTATTAAAACCTTAAATATTATTATATATATATAAGTGACTATAAAACCTGTTAATATAAGTACCATAACTTATATTTATGTCAAGAGGTTGGTAAATCATGGGGGTTATAAGCCTATAATATAACACAAAACATGTGGAAATTCTGGACTTGTAAGCTTAGAAAAAAATATCAAAGGGTTTTGATGTTCAAGCTTAGGTTCAGATCATAAAGGACGGAACATTCAGAAGATAAAATAGCATCTGATATGGAATGTACACTAAGGTGAATAGTACTAAGTGACCAGCTAGTACAATCAACACACTTAACACATTGTATACTTATGTTACATTTTACAAATACTATGTCATCATTACAAATTTCAGTGTCATTACAAATAACAAAAGACACCATACAAATTGAAAGTAAAACGATAAAGGTTTCAAAAGAGCTGACCAAGATAGTTGGGACTAAAAAAAAAATATTTTTTTTTATTGAAGTGCATACATCAGACCAGAAACTCTAGCCTGAAAAAGCATTGTTCAATGCTATACAAATATATTACACTGATAACATCTCACTAAAAATGTCAGGACCTTTACCTGGGAAGTCAAGCTCTATCACTTAGGCAAATAAGTATCATTTTTACAAATGAAGTCAAAAAAATAATGTATTATCAAATATCTAGCATGTCACTGATAGTGCATGCTGGGATACTTCTAAATGTATATGAAGATACAATCTCTGATATTTCAGAACTAATCACAGAAGTGTTTGGTAAAGCTACAGGTTTATCACCACAGATTGTCTCAACACAACAGCCAAATACCAAAATATCCATTCACAGAATCTCAACATTCTCATCTTTGACAAATAAATACTTCAGTAATCTCTTTTCAAATGTATTAATAATATATGTACTAAGAAATTAGTTCCAGAATTGAATAATTATATCTTTTTTTTTTTTTTACAGTATTATGCCTACACAAAATGGGGCACAGAAAAAAAACAAGTGATTTTAGGAAATTATAAATACTAGCTCCCTCAAAATGTTTGTAATATAATAACATTTTCTACACATTTTTTTTTCATATTTAAACTAGAAAAGTTAAATTTGTGGGATATCTATTTCAAACACACAAAAACAAAAAATGAAAATGTTACATAAAAAAAAACAGTCACCTATAAAAGTTTACAAAAATTTGTTTTAGAAAATCACAGAGATTAAATTTTTGTGATTTAGATTTTCTAACAAAAACTCAACAGTGTTTAGAAAAAACAAATGCAAAAAAAAAATAAATAAAACTGGACAGACTGTCCCTCTGGACAGCTTTATCTGAGTTTCAGGATACTTTAGAAAATATTATTTATAGAGCATTCATTGTCAGCCTTCACTCATACATCAACATAGTTCTAAAATGATTAATCCTGATTCCAATGTTTTATCACAATATAGTAAAAAGGAAAATTCAAGATGGGATTCCACTGGCCAAAATTTAAATTAGTTCTGAATTAGGCAAAAAAGGGATCAAATGAAAATGATTAAAAAACAAAAATAACATAAAAAGTGGCATCTTTGAAAAATTCTGTAGACATGGTTATAATACACAAACTGTAAATACATAAGCAATACTTGCTCTGTTCTACTATTGTATCTTACTACTTAACTTAAACAGCAGATTATTTCTTTTTTTTATCTTATTACATAAAAAGTTGAATCACATTTAAATGAATAAATAAAAATTTCTTTAACTCTTTCTCTCTATAATTATTTTTCTACGTTTGGACGGAATTCTTCAATTTGCTCATTACTTTTTCACTACCCTGTTATGATTAAGCATCAATAGCTTTGTCATTTGTGATCGGAAAATATTTTAATTGATATAGAATTAAAGGGGAATGCATGCTTTTTTTATAGTACACAAAATAAGGTTTATAAAATTAAACATTAATTTAATTTAAAGAGGTCAAATCAACGATCATCAATTAGGAGAGAAAGAGTTAAAAACAAAAATAAGTGGAGAAGCTTAACAGAACAACAATATAAACTCAGCTTTGTTCTTTAAGAGTAAAAAAAAAATCTCCAAAAGAGTTCATACATTATTTTAATGAAGAACAAAGTACAAAATATAAAATACTTGGATGGATGGGAAAAAAATAATAAAAACAAGAAAATACTGCTGAAGGCTAATTGCTTTGAGAAAATAAAACAGACATGTTGAAGATTTTGTAATATAAAAAAATAATTTTAAAAAAATTAAAAATAGAAATCATTTACAAGTATTTAGCAAAGATGTATCCCAACCAAAATAACATGTTGAGAAATTAGATAAAAACAAAGTACCAAAATTCAAGGACGACAGGACTAGGGTTTTAATATGGACGGAAGAGGTCTTTATACAAGCCTTTTGTCTTCATTTTTTTTTATTTTTCAAAGGCTGACATCAAAAAATTGATTTTTCAAAATTTGGGCAAAGTGCCAATTGTAAATTTTAAAAATGTTATGAATAATTTTATCAAAAAGCAGTTTAGTTAATGGTTTAAAAAAATATTCACCCAGTTAAAAAATAGTATAATATGTTGAACACAGGCCCCAAAAAATAAAATTGGTTAAGCAGTTACTCCACTTGTTATAACTAATGATTTGCCTGGTAGGTGGTCAACTTCTGTAAGGTGGACAATGCATATTGAAATTTTTAATTCAGAAGTGCCTATTTCAATATTAATATTAGAAGAGGTTATCACATAGTAAGATATAATTCAAAATTCTTATCCTGTAAAACAATAGCTACTCAATTTTCAAATTACCACCATGGTATTAAAACAAAGTAAAATCTGTTTTATCTAATGTTACATTTTCACAAGATTAGTTTAGTGAAAAAAAAAAAAAAAAAAATACATACAAAATGTAACAAGTTTCTTAAATTAAAAAACAAAGCATAAAAAATTCAAATATCTTTTTACCTCAAATAAAAATAAACCAGAAAGACTGCATGATATAAGCAAGCCTGGATACTTTGCAGTTTATAATGTCATATTGCTGTGCTTTCTCAATGTAAACATTGTTATGCTATATAAAATATTAGCAATTAAACTTAGAATCATTAACAAAACACCAAAGACAAAACTTAACTTATGAATGTTTGGTTTTTGTAATGCCTTGATTCAAAGCATATTTATACTTTGTGGTAGAGAACAATAATTACAGCAGCAGAAATATTGGAATGTAATGGTTATTTTTTTAAAGAGTGAACATTTCTTGTCAACAAATTTACTATCTTTTTAATTGAACAATTCATAATTTTGCATTTCCGCTATAATGTGTTTTACAACAGCTTTTAGTTCATTTTGTGATGTACGCCAAATGATCATAGCATGTCCCTTTAATGTACCTCTGAGAGACGCTGATCCATGGCATTAATCTCTGTGTGATGGTACCTCCTCGTGGACTCACTGTGCCACCTGCTGGGGCATGGGGGAAATCTGCTGCTGTTGCTGTACTTGCTGTAGCTGGCGCTGCTGCCCTTGCTGCTCAGACATGTGGTACATCCTCTTGGCAATCTCATACACATACTGGATATCAGGGCGCTGGTCAGGGTCTGGGTTGATGCACATGTTCACCAATGAACGCAGCTAAAGTAATTAATAGAATACAACAGAAATTCTTCAAGGGTATTATATGTTAATTACAGAACTACTTACCAAGTTCTAGATACCAAACAAAAAGTTCAAAAATAAATTTAAAAAATTGCACAAATTGTGTAGCACAAACTTTAAAAAAAATAGTGCAAAAAAGAAACTTTTTATCTTATAGAAACCTAATTATTTAAATATGTTTCTAAAACTGCTTAATCATTGAAAAAAATACTCTCCTGGTCTTATACATAACTTTTTATATTACAAATAAAGCAAGGTCACTATTTTTTTGTGGTGAAAAAACGATTTTTACAACTATTTAAATTTTGTCATCAAAACTGTTTCAAATGAAATCGCAGGTTCTTTTTTAAATATACTAAAAATTAAAATTTTTCTAAATTTTGATAATGGTTCATATTTTAAAATGGATATAAGCACTACACTGCCTACAAAATGCTTCCTATGGTATGCAGCTCAAATGACCTCTGATAGCCAGATCAAATTCTGGCTTTCACATTTGGCTCAGAAGGGGTAATGGCCAGTAACTGGAGCCTAAGCCAGTAAGGTTCAGGAAGAAGGGGCTCAAGAGCCTTGACTGGCTACACACCTAGGAGTAGGAAAATTCTGAATTCAAACCTCTTCCGCCTTGCAGCTATACCCAAACATGGGAAAGGCTTCAGAGGTCAAAGCTGAGGAAAAAATCAGGAGCTGACAACCCTTAGGTGTTTGCAGCACTTAAAACTACACTCTGGCTGAACCTGCAAAGCCACAGACCCCAAACTGTATCAGCATTTACTGTTTTAGATACATCAGCTGCCTGGAGAGGCGGAACAGCTGTGTGGGTGATTATGTTCTGACTATAGCTAATGCCCAGGCATTCATCTCATTTTTATGAGAGGATCCATACTTTTAAAAGTTTGATATTTCTGCTTCAAGTTTGAATAGAATTTTCAACCCTGAAATAAGGGATACAAATCTCAAGCATAAACATTTAGTAAAAGCCAAAATATATCTATACTAGCTGGATATGACCCGCGCCTGCAGGCCTTAATTTTGGTATTATTTTGAATTATTATTGGCTTGAATGTAGATCTATGTCAAACTTGGAAAACGTTCCCTTCACATTTTTTTATTTTGCTACGAAAATAAAAGTAGTGTGAAAATGGGTTTACCCGAATTGTTAAAAAGTTTCGTTTTTAATAGAGATACAATTAGGTACTTTTTGTCTATTTTTAGGGCCCTCCGGTAGTGGTAGGGAATAAAACATAAACTACAGTTTCCGCCATGATCTAAGGAACCTTTATGCCAAGTTTTATCAAGATTGATCTAACGGTTTTGATTTCTATGCGGGACATACCTACATACGCCTTTCTGCTTTATATATTAGATTACCTGATCTGAGTACCAATCAGCGGGAAGAGGAGGGTAGTCGCACTGCTCAATTTTCTTACACAATGAGAATAAATTCATTTTATCTCCATAGAAAGGAGATTGAAGAGCAGCCATCTAGACACAGACAAACACAATTATTAGTTATAGAATTATGCATAAAATTAAATTTGATGTTACAGAAATAGTAATAGATTCAGAAACTAAAGAGATGTCTTCTTAATGCTACTGCTAAGGAAACTGGAAAGCCAACATTAATTGGAGTAACTTTGCCAATGTTTTGTAAAATTATGCTTGATTAAATCATGATGGTTTGTCTTTAAAAAAAAAATATAAAAAATCAATTGTTGACAATGATAAAAGCACATTTTAAATAAGTTTTAGCTAACAATTTCCCATTTCTATTGTTCCATATTTACACTCACAAATTATTGTTTGAAATACTAATGATCCCTTTTTTTATATAACTATCTGCAGATTTATTCATATGCTTTGTACACTACAAAAATGCAAGTCAAATCATACAGATTTACATTTTATAGAACCTTCAGAAATAGATACCATAATTACATTTATATCAATTTCAACAAAGGATAAAATGAACTAGAATAGACACCCTCTCAGAGTAGCTAAGTTCAATATTCTGTATAACAATATAAGTAATAATAATCTATATTAAAAGATCTATGATGTTACCTCATACAAAAGACAGCCCAAGGACCATATATCAGATTTGAAATTATAAGCTTTTTCATGAATTCTCTCTGGTGACATGTAATATGGGGTTCCAACTGAAAGATAAAAAATACAATGCCACTTTATAACATTAAAAATAGAAATCCAAAAGCATTTGAAGATTTATAACTCAGTGGCACACACTGTTCAACTAATAACTACATAAGGCTTGAGTTTGTGTCTTGAAGTAAACTAGAAATTATAAATTCAAGATCACACTTGAGTAGTGTTTGCAGAGTGACTAAAGGCAGTACAGAAACCTTCTCCCAGAAAACAGCAAATGTCCCTAAGAAAAACTAGGAACATTGAAGTGATGGAGACATATAAACTAACCATTATATATCATACTAAAATACTACAGTTTAAAAAAAATTGGTATAATGAAATCTAACTCTATAAAGGTTCTTAAAATAAACAAACAATTCTTAAAAAAAAAAGCAATAATTAACCTAGAGACATGGCAGCTGTTGTTTTGGAGCTGAAAAATCGACCAAGTCCAAGGTCCCCAAGTTTCACTACTCCTTGTGCTGTGATGAAAACATTGGCTGGCTTGATGTCTGCAGTAGATAATTTCAAAATCATATACAAATATGAATTTATCTAGAATTACATTACTTTTATTTTAATATATATTATACCAAGTAATCTAGTAAACCAATTTACTTTATGTTAAATATATACATAGTTTTAATATTTCATGAACTAATAATAGTCCAATTATATTTTTTTTCCACTGCAATTTTATTTACCAATGGACAAGTTTTGTCCAGAAATACTTCCATAAATAAACATATGAGTAAAATGTAATGCTACATATATTTAAAAAGAAAAAAAAACAGTAAATAATGAGTTGACCAAAAATTTTTTTAAAATCCCTGACTGTAGAGACAAGGAATTGATTTCAAATACCTGAGTAGGATGGGATTTTTCATAATATTCTCGATGCCTTGCTCCACTCCCCCCCCACTCAGCTATAACAAGCACATGTACAAGATATATTGTGGGAAAGTTGAGCATGTGTCACTAAAACAAATATGGAAAAGCTCCAGACCTTTGTTAACAGATGCCTACGCCGGATATTAGGAATTAGGTGGCCAGAAAAGATAACTACTATCGATTTGTGGGAGAGAACTAGACAAAAGCCCATAGCCCAAGACATCACAAAACAAAAATGGAGCTGGATAGGACACACCCTGCGAAAACCAGCTACCAATGTTGCAAGGCAGGCACTTGACTGGAACCCACAAGGAAAGAGGAAAGTGGGCAGACCCAAGCAAACCTGGAAGAGGTCAGTCATCAGTGAAGCTGAGGGTACTGGAATGACATGATAGCAGATGAAGAAAGCTGCTCAGAACCGAGTTCGGTGGAGAGGTGTGGTTGCGGCCCTATGCTCCACTGGAAGTGCACAGGATTAAGTCAAGTAAGTCAGTGAGCATGTGGCCATTGGTCACATGACATTTATGTCAGCTGTTAGCTACAAAAACTTAACATCCCCTGCCCCTGAGATCTCAATTCCTGGAAGCAAGCCCAAATAGTTAAGCATGAACCAAATAATTAAACTCTGAAGTCTACCTCTGTGCATGATTCTTTTGGAGTGCATGTGATCTAGAGCACTGCATATCTGTACAAAGTATTTCCATATTGTCTTCTCTGGGATCAGCCGACACTGTTTCTTGAAATGCTGCCAATGAAATAAAAACTTCAATTAAAAAAAAAAAGTTTATTTCATTCAATAGTTAAAATAGTTACAGTCCATATGGCCCTGGATCATCTGCTTCTATGGCCAATAGTTAACTAAGATGTTATTGGTATAAGAATCTAGCTGGTATTGTGTAGCTATTGCAAACATGTAATTCTAGACATAAATCTAGTGTCATAATATCCAACCATAAACTGAAGGCTCGTGAAGCAATGTTTAATTAATGCTAATCCACAAAAAGAAAATTAGTATTTTAATATCATACAAACTTAAAAAGCATTAACAATACTTCAAGTACAAAAACACATTAACAGTCAATTTAAAAAATAAACTCACAGTGTTGAAATGAAACAATATACGAATGTCCATGACTTTTCACTATTGTCCCTTTATATACTCTGCGACCCAGAATACTTCTATACATTCCAACTTATCTTTAGCTCTCTTGGACTGCTATGAGCTATTATAATTATAGCTATTATGTAAGTTTACAGTGATTTCAAGAAGAAAAAAAAGATGTACCTGCAAGTTTTTTGTTGTTGTTTTTTTGTCACTGGCACTCAATAACG
This sequence comes from Biomphalaria glabrata, assembly GCF_947242115.1. Classification (NCBI taxonomy): domain Eukaryota; kingdom Metazoa; phylum Mollusca; class Gastropoda; family Planorbidae; genus Biomphalaria; species Biomphalaria glabrata. The sequence continues at coordinate 38,851,445 of NC_074719.1, read as the reverse complement.
TTTTTTTATCATGAGACAATAGTGTTCTCCAGGAATTCAACATGTGACACTTCGCTTGGAAAGCCAAGCACGTTATCACTTTGCCACCATGTCTCAATTATTCAATAGAATTTAATTACAAATTATAAAGGAATAAAAATAGGGGAACAAATTTCAACTCACTCGGATCATTCTCTGCAAGTCCCCAGCATCAGCAAGCTCCAGGACAATGTTCAGCTCATTGTTCTCAATGAATGAGTCTAAATATTTGATGACATTAGGATGGTCCAGTTGCTGTTAACAGAAACAATTCAAGCAGCTAGTTATATAACATGCATTGAAGAGGTTGCTTATTTGAGTGTCAAACATTTAATATTTTTCTATATTGACAATTTTTGTTTTATTTGGTGACAACTACCTAGTGTCTAAATTTAAAAAATTGACTTACTTTAAGCAAATCTATTTCTTTCATGCAATCATTTCTTGCTTTAGCATCCATCATCTCAAATATCTGTTCGTGTAAAATAATATGCTAGTATAGTTTGTTACAAAGAATTAGTTCCCCTTTTCAGACATTGCTACCCATAGGGCAGAAGATGTTAAGGTCATCTGTTTCTTTGGCCAACTGTTAACAAGCAGGGTGTCATGTGGCCAGCACAATGACCAACATTAGCTGTATACCCATTAGAGTTTGGTGGACTTAGTGTCACATTGGAAATCCCCAAAATCAAAATCCAAGTCTTCACTGAGATTTGACCCGTGGAAGCCTAGCACATAACCACTCGACCATCATGCCCCCTACAAAGAATTACAATGTACATATAATCACAGCTCAGCAGCAAAAAAGCTGGCTAGAAGAAGAAGATAATCAAAATGAAGATAATGGGTGAAAAAAATGAAGTTAAACATATTAGACCATAAAGATAGGAAATAAGGAAACTAGTTCATCTATCCACAGGTCTAACATGGCTGCCTGGTCGTGCGGTTTGCGCGCTGGACTGTCGTTCACATTTATCGATGGTCGAGGGTTCAAACCCTGCCCGCTCCCATCCCCCGTCGTCCTGCGGGAGGTTTGGACTAGGAAGTAATTATCTTCAACTCTGAAGGAACATCCGAAACATGTAAAACATTTTACAAAACATTTTTTTTTAACAGTGGTAATTTCCATATATATTTTTTTTCAACTGCTAGAAGAATTAAAAGCATAAATTTGCATCCCCTCTCCCTCCTAATAAAAACAATGTTTATCATTTATTAAACTAAAATATTGACAATGAGAATAACAGTGTGCTGACTACCCACAATTTAAAATGTCTAGTGTACCTGTACTTTCTTCAAAGCCAGTGGCATTCCATCATCTTGCTTATATTTTGCTCTGTATACCTCAGAGAACTGCCCTTTGCCAATTTTTTTCTCAACATCAAAGTTGGCAAGCTTCCCATGCTGAGGTGTAACCAGTGATGTAAATGTCGGTGATGACATTCCCGCCACGTCCGTTGTCTCCATCTCTTCAGCCATCACAACAATAATTTAGCTAGTAAAATTTAAAAAATTATTAGATCAAAGAATACAACAGTATAGCAAAACCTTTTGAGGTCATAAAAAACTTATTAGCACTTAAACCATCATAAGTAGGTAGATTCTTGTTAATTGAATTTGTTTAAAAAATATGACTTTACATTATTAAAAGTTAAAAGCTAGAATGAAAAATCTAATTCCAAAAGGTTAGAATTTAGAATATATATTATAAATATTAATAAAAGTATTATCAACTTATGATTCCACTTATTAACTTACAAATTCTTCATGGGAGGAAACTAAGTTGGTGGATGAGTATTTTGAAAACGGTCTAACGATTTTCCAAGAAGTTTGAAAGTTTATGTACATCTTTGGGAAAAAAATACTACCTAATTGGCCATACAGTGACTTCTATAATTTTACAAAATATAATAATCTTAAGATTAAATTTGGCTTAAGTCTTTTTAGTCTGAACATGTCTTTAGTGAGAAGTGTCACACTCGACTCAATTGAATTGTTTCTATTTATTCAGCAAAGAGTTGAATAAATAATAGACATGCACGAACATATTGTGCACTGTTTTATGTAGACATCAGTAGAAGAAGTTGATTATGAAAAACTCGCACCAAAGACTCCTTAAAGCATTACAAGATAGATTGAATGAGAAATTATAGACCACCATCATAGAAACACATGTTTTGCAAAGGCACTATCTGCGCTATTGTTGCTTTCTAAAAGTGAGTATTATTTTTGTAGGCTTGCATTTTAAAAAAGTTCAGTTGTCTCTTACAAGGCAAGTTAATAAATAGAATCTGTGCCTCAGAAACGTTTTATGGAGGAAGAGTTGCAGCCAAGGAGTCAAAGAAATGCATAAATTTGGCTCACAGCCGCAGCATACAAACACTGTGTATAGTGCAAACAAAGGTAGGCCTGTATACTAGCATATGTTCTAAAAGAAAAGAAGAAAGAAGATGCTTCATCATGTGTTTCAGTCTCCGAAGTAGCAGGGTCAATGTTCAAGGCTCAGAGATGCTTTGAAGATGTCCTTGAAGCATTTTCTTTGTCCACCTCATGATCCCTCCCCTTTTTTTAATTGACCATAAAGGAGTCTTTTGGAGATGTGCAAGTCTTCAAAGGCTTTTATTAACACCATCAAATAATTTCTTAGTAAACAAAAGTCAAATTAAATAATTATTGATCATTTAAATGATTTAGAATTATGCTTAGTTATCAAATTTTAAATATAGATCTAGATCTATATCATCCATGTTATTGTTAACAAAATCATGACAAGAGAGAAAGTTAAAGTATGTATCAGTATGTCTCTTACCAAACTCTACAATATCAATCATCAATGATAATGATAAATCTGTAACTGTAAGTAACTAGAATTTTACTTGAATCTACTAACTTACTATTTGTACTGTAAGATCATATCTAGATCTAGATCTATAAGATATATTTAATATTTATTTATTTATTATATCATAATGATAATCAGATCATCAGTAATCTTATAACAGTCCCTAGTATTTAAATATAAATTTACAAAGTAAAATAAAAAATTAATTGAAATGGAGTAAGCCCTTCTCAAAAAGTAAGATTAACATTTCATTACGCCATTTTGTTAAACTGGACGTTTGTTGACATTGCCTACGGCCTACGAGTACATTTTTAGCTCTCCAGTCCCAGTCGGCCAGTACAGTTAAAAATATACATTTGTCTATAAAATCTACAATTCATACTCTTCAGTTGATTAGCCGAAGCATACCTAGATCTATCTCTTTGAATCTGGTCAAGAACTCTAGATCTAGACCTAAATTCCAATCTAGACTATGACTAGATCTATTTATAGGTCGATTTCTGATCTAGATATCTAAATATTCAGTCAGCGTCCAAATTTAATACCATTTAGTTACATAGCCAGATAGTTGGTTTTAGTCAAAATAGAGCTTAAAACTACTTTGTAATAATTACATTATAATATTAAATATATTATAGGTTTAGTGTCTATTGAATGTGCTTATTATATATACATAAAATTATTTGCTATAAAATGTATATAAACATATAATTTTAAGCATTAATAAATATTTACATAAAAACATTTCGAAATTTACTTATTTTATCCAAGCTGGCATGGATTTTTTTCCCCGTTCGTTTTATAGGCTAAGTGAAATCAGCAATTATTTTGCTGATGTGAAGTTTTAAAGTATTGATTATTTGTTTTAGACTTCGCAGTTACAACGAATTTTTTTTTTTTAAATTATGTAGTCGTGGTTGCATATGTCGTTTACCTGTGAAGTGTGCACGTTAGTTAATTATTTAGTGCTCCTAAAATCTCCTATAATCTTTTAATTAGGCCTATTATAAATGAAAATTGTCCTAAGATTTGCAAGGATTCTTCCAAAATTTTGATCACACTCCTTAGAATATGTGGACTTAATTTTTTTTTTTTTGTTCAATAGATCTAGAGTGACTAGGAAATACTTGTGATACTCCTATATAACACGGTACCCCCCCCCCATCACCCCATCAACCAGCTAGGCCTATCCACCAGCAGAGTCCGCACGCCAAGCATAAATCAGCATTCTAAACTGCAGTAACGCATTCTAAAAAGTCCCCCTATCAGACCCTTCGTTCTATAGGGTATATGATGATCAGGTCATCTGTTACTAAAAGTCAAAGTGTCATGTGGCCAGCACAACGACCAACCGCCTTTACTTTCCCTAACTAATGTTAGGTATCCATTAGAGTTGGGTGGACTCATGGGCGTCCTAAAAATCAAAATCCATTCTTCAATGAGATTAGAACCCAAGATCCCTCGGTTCGGAAGCCAAGCGCTTTAAACTCAGCCACCACGCCGCACAGAAATGCATTATACTCGCGCACAATTCGCCATAGAAACGGGGGGAAAGGATCGATATTCATAATGTAGCCTACATTCAAAGCACATGAATGTTTTTGTGATTGGCTTTATATTATATCCTCCTCCTCGTAAAATTATTTTCGTGCCTTGTAATAAGGTTGTAGGGGACCTGTTTTTTTTTAACGCAAAAGACATCAACGGAAGTGCGCGCCTAACAGTAGGAGAGACGCCATTGTTTTTAATCAATTTTATAAGATAAGATAATATAATTTTATTGATCCAATCTAATGGAAATTTAGTTTGACTACAATTGACAAGCTCAGCGAAACTACTGTACAAAAACAATATTGATTAAAAATTCGAACAACATTCACACACGAAACACATACACATTCACAACCAGCGCTTTATGAATTTGACTTCTATAGAAATTCTATTTAGGCTACTAAAACTAAAAACAATTATTACTTGCTCTCGGTATGGCGCAACAATGATTTTATTAAGACTTTTAACCAGTTCTTATTCAGTTCTTATTCAGTGAACAAAATTGCCATATTAGTGAGCTGTAAATTAACGTTGATCGCGCAAATAGTTTTGGGTCAACTTTATCGCGGGAACATTTAGCTGTCGCTGTTGCCACATTTACTGCGATTGTCAGAATATCAGAAAGATGACGATATTCGAGAGCAGTGATGCCCAAAATACGGCCCAAGGGCCAGATTTGGCCCGCGATGTGGTTTCATCCGGCCCGGCGAAACAACAATCTGATTCTGAATATAGAGCCTACCAGGAAAGTGAACAGATCTTTACTTTTTTGATGAACACGACAATAAGCCAACATATTTGTTTTGTAAAGTCTGGATGCTTTAAATAAGAACAACATATAAACAGCATTATAAAACAAATATGACGGCATTCTTGGTTTGAGCCGCAATTGTCAAACTACGACTAGAGATTGGGGATCGATGGGAATATTAACCAAACAGAGACAAGAAAATGAGTCGTTGGTAAAGCTTTCTATAATGTTGCTCACATTTTAAGTAGAGAACTGAAGCCAGTTTCCGTCGCGTAAAAAAAAAAAGATAAACTTCCAATATCCCATAAATTAATGTAGCCTAAATATTAGATACACAAGTTTCTAATCTAATTGTTTCAAGTGAATCTCATTTCGTTTTTGTACATTTTCGGTCATGTGGCCCGCGACACGAGTGTCGGAAATTAAAATGGCTCGCAGGTCGAATTTGGTTGGGCATCGTAACATACGCCGCTATTTTGCAAGGCCGGCCTTTGGGCACTGCAACCTATGCATCCGCAGTGTGCCTTGCACTTTCATAGGACCCGCGCTAGTTCTAGGTGTATAAATTATTGAATTATACCATTCTATAACTTATAACAGATTTCCCGCGGCCTCCTGATTTACCAGGAGCTCCTGGAAATCTCATGAAACTGCAAAATATAGGCTACGAAAAAGTCCTGGAATCTCCGGAAATTATTACAAATCTTTTGAAAACGTATAAATCTCCTGAAATATATAAACAAAAATTGTCATTTTTGAAGTGTCATTCAATATGGAAAACGCCAATCTAACGCGCGATAAAAAAAAAATACCCGTGATCTACCTATGTAGGAAACAGAATTCTTATCATTTACTGTATGACTTCGCTACACGCAAGGCTCATAAAGTAATTCTGTACGTAGTAAAGAAGGAATAAAATGCAAAGACGAATTTATTTTCTAATACAAACTCTTAATTGTCACTTATTATCCGTATTCTTACCCAAACGTGGCCCCGCGAAATCCGTTTCGCATAGGGCCCCACAATGGTTAAGTTCGGCCCTGCTATTTAGTGACGGGTGAATACAGAGCAGATTACTTGTTCTTCCCTCCCCCTCTTTTTTTTCGCCGCTAAAGTTACGTGGGCTAACTGTAGACCGACTTGCAGAAATAAAACAGTGATCTTTCCTTTAGGCTACTTCTTGGTGTCAGGAATGGTTGAGCCAAGAAGAGTTATATATATATATATAGTCCAACCACGGCGTAGCATACGCCGCTTTTTTGCAGGTCCGGTTATAGGGCACCGTAACCTATGCGACCGCAGTGGGTCCCGCACTGCCTTACGCTAATCCTAGGTGTAAATTATTAAATTTAAACCATTTTATAACTTATAACAGATTTTCCGCTGCGTCCTGATTTATCAAGAGCTTCTGGAAATCTCATGAAATTACAAAATATGCGAAAAAGTCGTGGAAATGTCCGGAAATTAGTATAATCTTTTGAAAACTCACACAAATCTTCTGAAATATATAGACAAAAATTGTCATTTTGGGGTGTCATTCAATATGGAAAACGCAAACCAACGCGCGATAAAAATTGTGGAATCTAGTGAAAGAAAGAAGAAGTAATGAAGAATTACTTGAGGTCAACAATTCTCAAAGATAGATTGAAACATTTGGTAAGACTAAGACTAAGACTGCTTTATTGATCCTCACGGAAATTTGTTGTGATTACAAGGACTCTTTTCTCATATAAAGACAACACAACAGAAAAATACACATAAATACAACAGACAACATAAAGAGTTCATTCAGCGACTACACACAGGTATCTTGGTGCATTTCATGTTCCCTGATCAATGAGTGGCGGTTATTCCGTATGTTAGCAGATTTTGTATAGTCGCGCCGTAATTCATGCTATTGAGCGTGATCTATGTAGGAAACAGATTTCTTATGATATACTGTATGACTTCGATACACGCAAGGCTCGTGTAGTAATTCTGTGCGTAGTAAAGAATGAATAAAATGCAAAGACGAATTTATTGTCTAATACAAACTCTTAATTTTCATTTATTATCCGTATATATATATCCCTACCCAAACTAGGCACAGCGAAACCCGTTTCGCGTTGGATTAATGATAAGTAATCACAAATATATGTGTAGATAATAAATCATAAGTTCAGTCCAAGTTGTCCAAGTCGTAGAGCGACTATAGTTTATCTCGAACACTTTTTCATGTGGCTGTGGGACCTTATTTTGGAGAGACACTCCCGTAAACTGGAGTGTCCTCTCCAGTTTTGGGGTTAGGGCTTTGAATAAGCAAGATGGAAGTCTGGGCATTGTTTATGGTCGGAAAAATGCCGCCCTCACAGCAGTTCCTTCCTCTCCACGCAGCTGATGTGACCAAAGGAACGGAATATCTGATACAGTTTGGGATCAGCAGCGCGCAGGCTCTGCCAGGCTGTAGCACAGAGTGCCACAATCTGCCTAAGAGTCACCAGCTCCTGATTTTTCCTCAGGGTTGTCTCCCGAAGCCTTTCCCGAGTTTGGGTATAGCCGCAAGGCAGCGGAGGTCCAAGTAATAACTTTATTAGTGTTAATAAAGAAAGCACCTTATATTATGTTTCTTGATATAACATTGACGTCAACAACATCCCAGTTTCATAAATCATGACAAAGATTCATGTCTGTAACAGTACTGTTCAAACTGTCTATACACCTCATTTCTTGATAGTAGCATACAAGAACTGTCATTACATTCTGACCAAGACTAATAAAAACAATTTCCAGGGTATCACTTGAACCTTGAACCCACAGTGTCGATATGTAACACCAACACTGAAACCCTATAGACATAAATAACAGAGATTCTAACGTCTGATCTACAACTAGAAATACGAACGAATCCGTATAAAAATATCTTAACAATATGAAATAAAACTCATCCTAAACAGGAGTCAAATAGTCCTATCCGATCGAGGCTATTCGCTAAGGCTGTCCGGTGACGTATTCATTTTCATATGATACCATTTAATACCATTGTATTAAATTTATCATTTATTTTTAAATCATCATATACATCGTTTATTAATTTAAATAAGTCTACAACTGAGTGTGTATAGTGTGTCTGTTAAACTGAACCTTCGGAATGGTGTAATTGACAGGCAAAAAGAATGCATAATCAATTTTAACACACACGCACACATTGCAATTAAAATTACACTTTACTACCTAGATATTTAAATATCTAATCTCTCTCTCTCTCTCTCTCTCTCTATATATATATATATATATATATATATATATATATATATATATATATATATATATATATATATATATATATATATATATATATATATATATATATATATATATAGGCCCCTATATATATAATGCTCTTCATGGCTCAAGAGTTTGGACAAGAAGTAAAGGAAATATCACTCTTATTTCTGCAAGTCGGACGGACTAGATCGAGTTACCCTACGAAAAAAAAAAGAGGGGGGGGGGGGGAACAAGTATATTCACCCGTCACAAAATAGCAGGACCGGACTCAACCGTTGTGACCAAGAAGTCATGGAAAGATCACTCTTTTTTTTTATAGGTTGCAGTGGCCTAAAGCTGGCCCTGCAAAATAGCGGCGTATGCTTCTCCGCCGGTCGACTAGTAATAAATAATCAAAGTCCTGACAACTCACAAACGGTGAGTTAAAGCAGGTCCGGCCTATATTTCAGCATGAAACCATTATTATGTGTGTAAGTGTGCGACTATGTATGTGAACAAGTCAGAACGAGAGAGAGAAGAGAGAGCAACAGAAATCCACATTTCTGGGGGGAAATCTCAAGCAATAATTGCTCTGCTCTGCTCTTTTCATGATTCGAATTTGTATGTACTGCATATTTAAACGACTCGGTGGGATTTTCATTGATATAATTTTATAATATAAATTTTGATAATAAAGTCGTAAAAAATTGAAAATAATGAAATATCTATGACATTTACGACGCAATTTTCAATAATTGCTTGATCTAGTAAAGAAATAGAGATATCTAGATCTATATACTACTTTACGGTGTACGCTAATGTAATGCAATCATAACTCTGTACAATCGAATTAGAACTCTCCGCAAATTTATTGGCTTGCCAAGTGAATGTCATCCAATCATCAAGTAGGGTTTTGTTTGCCTTGTGAGACCTTTTAAAAGTGACGTCTTTTCTCTTTACTTTAGAATACTAGAAATCTAGTCAATATAATTTAGAATCATAATCACAATAATCATAAAGATTCTAGATCTGAGTAAATCTATTCTTTTTATGTAGATTAGGTTTAGGTGGGTCTCTATACTATAATTATAACATTCTAGATATAAATCTAGATTCTAGATCTAGGTATATTTTTATAATATAATTATTTTAGTTTTATTATTATAAAATATAGATCTAGTCTAGATTCTAGATTTAGACATAGGACTCTAAGTCACTCTAAGTCTAGATCTACTTAAAAGAATATAGATCTATAGACTCTAGGTCTACTAGTCGTCTAGATCTAGAATGATAAGAATCTAGATCAAGTAAATCTAATTATTAATATTTAGTCTCTATGTCTAGTCTATATCAGGGTATTTGATGATAATAATGTTGCTTATTTACTTATAATTATAATTTACTAGAGTAGACTTATCGTATAGAGTAGTATATAGATCTAGTAGTAGTAGTATAGATCTAGAATTTATAGATATTTTATTCTAATTATAATCATGATAATGTTGATTCTATATAGTGACTATAGACGTATAGATTATACTCAGATCTACACATATAAATATATTTTTACATTTAATTAATTGACTATAAGTATACTAAATTAGAATTTTCAATTATAGTTATAGATCTAGATTCTAGATCTAGAATCTAGTATTAGTTCTAAAGATTCTAGTAATTAGAATTTAGATTTATTAGATTAGATCTCTAGAATAGATCTATTTAATCTTCTATACTAGTATTTGATATCGCTCATTATATTTATTAATTAAATATGATTATTATGATTATTTGGTTAGTTTGGACCAAACTTCTTAATACTTTGATTTTGATTTTAAAAATGTTTAAATATATCGAAATATCTATAGAGACTACATCTATATATTTTATTATGAATTGTATATTTATATATTTAGATCTAGATTCTACATTATTTTGGAAGATGACAACTGTTTTAAACAATGAAAGAGATACTACAGATGGACTACCCAAGCAGTTTCTTTCATCGTTGCGAATATTATTTGATATTCTAGACGAGAACCAAACAGGTTTCATTCGTCTTCGAGATATCGAAAGCAGATGGAGTGATGATGGTGTTAAAGGATTGCCTCCTGGAGTAGTAGAAGGCTTAAGAAAGGTAACACCGCCTAACGGGCTGTTAAGTTTTGAGAGGTTTGTTTCTGGTTTAAAGCTTGCTTTGATGAGAAAACATGAAATTATTGACACTCGTAAACCTTTTGTCTCCAAAGAAAACCGATCACCTATAGACTACAGAGATAGAATCCGAACTGCTAGCACTAATGAGTTAATTTCTGAAAGATTTTCTGGTGACAATAAACCTCAACAACCTTTAAACAGACTATACCAACAGAATCCAACAAATTTTTCTCAGAATCAGAAAGCTAGAAATTCATCCCAAAATGATTTAAACTCACATTCCGGACATCAAACTATTGAAAACCAAAGAAAAGAATCAGTACAAGCACCATACAGGGTTGACCAGAGCAATTATACAAACAAACCAGATTCTAGAAATACTTACAGCCTTGGTGTCCAAGGATCATCTAATGGTAATCCAAGGCATTATTTCAACAGCAAATCACAGACGTCAACAGACCAGCCACCAATAATTCCACCTAGAAGAGATCAACCTTTCAGGGCCAGTACTACTTCAGCACATATCAGGAAATCTGTTTCAGGTCCCAATCTTCAGTCACATTCCACCTCACCCCCTGTGATTCCACCAAGAGATGCTCAGTCGAGTACCAGAGTTCTGAACGAGCTTAAAAGCTGGCAAAGAGAATGGAGTTCCAGTCAACTGTCCAATAACAAGAACACTAAAGACCAAAATGACAGAGTGACTTATGGGACAGATGGAATGATATATGGTAAGTAAAATTGCTTTTGAGCATTCTACATTATAAGCATGAAAGTTGCGCTAAACAAAAACAATTTATAAAAATATTTCCAATCACACAAATTTATTATTTTAGTCTAATTTATAAAAAATTAATTACATGATTGATTTCAAAATAATTGATGGGTTTGCACTCAAAATAAGCTTGGTTTTATATTTAAAATATTTTTTTTACATTCTGATTGTTCTAGTGTCAGGATATGAGAGTAATAGTTTTTTTCTTTAGATTATTAATTGAGTGTTGGAGCTGCATGTTTTATTTGTAGAAATATTGCTTGATGGTGCTTTGTTAAAAAAATACATATTCTAAAATGGGTACAGGTAAATCAAATGAACTTTGTAATACTTTGATGATTTCTAGAGCTAGGCAATTTACAGCCCAGCATTTTCTGGACATTTTGTACAATTTTAGTTCAGATAGTGAAAAGTTGTAGTATGCTTATTTGTCTGATAATTTTAATAAGTAAAAATTGTGACATATAAAAAATTACAAATAGCATTAGATTATATTTGTGGATAAAGAAGAGCATATAAAAACACACATTTGTTAACACTGTGCTTGTCTACTTCTCTTTTTTATTCAATTCAGAAATCTTGTCCCACTATATTTTTGGTGTGTAACTTTATTAATCATTGATCTGGGATGTGTGACTTAGTGGCAGAAACTAATTGGCCGCCTTGGAAGAGGGCCTGAGTTTGAATCTCAGTGTAGTATTTTTAATTGGTATTGACTTGAGTTGTGTTTGTTGAGCGTTAAAAGGTAGCACAGAAACATTCTCACAGAGAACACGCTTTCCAGATGGCACAAAAGAGATTTGACCATAGCCCACTTTGTATGATATAGCATGAAAGATACAGGATCTATTCAAAAATAGAAAATAAAAATCTATTGCTATTTTTTTTATTTCCAGCCAACATTGAAGATTTTCAAAAAAGACCTGATGAGCAGCTATCTACTCCATCAAAAGCCACTGTCCGGCGCCATGGATCTGGCAGAAGGCACACACTGGCTAACGGCATTGACCAAAATATGGTAGATTTATATTTTTTTGCAACACTCAGATATAACCTGACTGTCTTATATTATATTTTTTTTTGTGTACTTTCAGTCTTTCTATGTTGTTTTATTTCATTTCACATGATTTATTTAAAATAAAATTTAGAAAAACTTGACCACTACTTAAATAACCTAATAAACTTTTTTTTTGAAGAAATGTCTAATTTATAAGGTAAGATATAATAAATGAAAATTAAGTTTCAAATTGACATTTTCTTTAATTTAAAGCTCAAAAGAATGAAGCAACTTGAGGAGGAAATGTCTGTCCTTCGTTCTGGTCTAGCTATGATGGACACTGCTCGGGACTGGTACTTAAAACAGATTCGTGCTGTCTCAGACAAGCAGGCAATGCTAGACAAGGTTAAGTTTAATGTAAGTGCATACTTTGTGATAGCAAGGGTTTTTGTTTTGATTGACTATTAGTTCTATTGTGTGTGACTGTATGGACAAACTAGTTGAACTCCTTATAGAATGTGTCATGTACTACTTTGTAGAAGTGGGTCAGTGAACACTAGAGTGCTGATAGAGACAGCTTCTACTGATTGAGGTGCAATGTCAAGATTAATAAAGTTAAATTGTTGATAGTCATAAGGTCTTTTCTTATTGTTTGCTAGATTTCTAATACAAAGCTTAGCTTACCTTGTAATGATTTTAAGGTTGAAAGAGTTTGTGGTAAAGAGCTCACCATTGTCTTGGGCAGTGCTGTGAAAGCAATTTAGGTACCAGTCTTTAAAGTCACTTAAACTTTCACTAAGTTGAACCCATTGCTTGGTGTACATTGTTTATTGGTGCAGAAGACAGCAGGAATGATGTTTGGCTCTTTTTTTTGTTTCTCTAAAATTTTATTCAGAAACACATTATTTGTTTGAGGCCTTGACGTTGGTGATCCATTGGTTTTAATTACCGGGTATATTACCAGTCATCACAACTAGGACTTAACCTCAAAGTTCTTTACAAGTGGCACAGAAAAGTAAAGTACCCTTTCAGACCTTGTGATCCTTAGGGCTGATCTGTTTCTGTGGCCCATGGTTAAAAAGGATGTCATGTGGCCAGCACAATGACAAACTACATTTATTTTCATTACTAATGTCAGGTATCCATTAAAATTTGGTGGACTCAAGGGTGTCCTTAAAATTCTTAAATTTGAAAAAAAATTATATTAAACATTAGATTTTTTATTTTGTAGCCTTTATATTCAAAAATTTTTTTATTTTTTTTTGAGGAACATGTTTTTTTTTTAGGAACTGGGAACATATTCGGTAGTTTATTTTTTTGGAAGAAAATATTTTTTAAATGAAAAGAAAAGGATTTTTTTTTTATTTGAAGAACATGTTTTGTTTTTTTATTGGAAGAATATGGTATAATTAATAATTTGACCTAAATGAAAGTTAGATAACATTGTATATGTAAATAAATTTAAAACACAATTTATTGTTATCCTCAGGATAATTCTCTTGATGCACATCAAGAAAAAATGAATTTTCAAAGAGCTCGGATCACAGAAGTGAACCAGCACTTGCATACTTTGATAGAGAGTTCAGAAAAGGTAAACAAGAATCACGTATTCTGTTGCATATAGTTGTTGGCCTTATATTGAATGTTTTTTCTACCCATCTTTGGAAAAAATAAAGTGAAAATAAAATTTGCTTGTTTGATTTACTTCCTTGCACCAGTATGATAAATTAACTACTTACTTCTCATTTCAAAGAGGAAAATTAGAAATGATTGATTAGCAGTTTGAAATGGAGTTGTATTAAATTATCAGTTAAAATTACTATTTAACTCGAATATTTGAATTTTTAAAATTTCTGTTAAATGAGGAAATGAAGTAAGATATACATTTTTAAAATATCAACATTTTTTAACATTGGGTGAAGCTTTTAATACAGGGTGGTCCAAAAGTTGGTGGTACAATAATTAAATTACTTAATTTGATTTATACTCATAGTTATTACTATTACATTTGTCACATTGACAATAGTTTAATTGTGAACAATAATTCAAAATCTCTCAAATTTTGTCAACGCTTGTGCCATCTTTGCTTTGACAAGTTCTGCACACGTTTCTTTTGGTATTTCTTATATAATTCTTCTAATTAATGTCACTTTTTGACTATAAACTTTGTGCTTTTGAATACTTCCCAAGAGAATAAAGCCATTGGGGTCATGCCTGGTGAATTTAAAAAATAACCCTATCCCACAGCACTTTTGGACCACCCTGCACTAAAAAAAATAAGCTTGGCTTATAAGATGTTTAATAAAAACTTGTCAGCTTTCATGTAATTGAAACTAAAATTTATCAATTTCATTGTTTATACATTAGAATGTAACTAGTGAAATTATATGCACCTTTACTTTAGGGTTTTCCTCTTCATATGAATCTGGCTGTGCCTGGGATCAAGCTGAACATGTCTGGTAAAGAGCCCACTGCACAGAATATAAAAGAACAAAACAGAAGCTTGTTAGAGGTACTGTATATTTTGTAAAGATAATTTAGGTTATAGCAGCACTGGAGATCCAAGGTGGAGATAAATAAAATTCATTGAACATTTTGAATCTACTATTAATTTGTGGGGTCATTAGTAGAGCTGTTTGTGAAGTCCTAAAATGCTGAGACTAATTCTTAAAATCCCACTGGCACGACATGGCCTAAATTGTGCCGATGTGCTAAAAACTCAAACTTAAAATCCCTGTCTTAACCAGGAACCAGGATTCACACTTTATGTCTTAACATGATCAGGTACAAAGTGTTTTGTAATTTTTTTTATTTTTGAAAATATCCATTTAAGTTTTTAATGAAAAAAATAAATAAAAACTCCTTATAATGATTGTTCAGTCAAATGTAATCTTCATTTGTACAATCACGTCAAAGATTACTTTATACATGTTTTGTTTATAATGAGAAAAGGTTTAAAGACTGGTTTACATTTAGGCAACATGTATGTATTATTATTTTTTTGTAGGAGCTGAACCAAAAGAAAGAAATAATAAGCCAACTTGAAAAGGAAAAGTCAACTCTTGTTCGTGAATTGTTTGAAGCTCGCTCCAAAAACAAGTCCAGCTTTGACGACACAACCTTTATGTAGCGGTCTGACTCTCATATTTTATTGTTTTTTGTTTACTATCTATTGCTACCTTTATTTTCTGTACTACCCTTTAGCTTAATTTAATGCCTTTAAACTATTTGTGATAAGATTTGCTTTGCAACCAAAATGCTGTATTTATTTTGCTATGTTAATGTTGCTTCCTGTGTGTTCCAAAGATATTTGTCTTTTAAATAATTTCCAAAGATATTTATCTTTTAAAAGGTTTTGTATATTTTATGTGACACCACCATTGTTCAGTCGTTGGCAAGTCTAGTTGATTAATTATGTAATCACCCTTAAGCATTCAAAGGTCTTGAGGACCAACTTTACGATATACCATTCGTCAATTAAATTTGTTAAAGGCAATAGCGAGGAATATTAAAAGTCCATAAAAGGCATTTACAATACAACTAAGCCAGCAAAATGAAAAGTTATTTCCTTGTGTTCAATTCTTATTATTAGCTCAACATTCTTCCTAAATTAGCTCAACATTCTACCTAAATTAGCTCAACATTCTTCCTAGTCAAAAACAAATAGGAGCAGGTGGACCAAAAATTGGAAAGTGGTAAAAAGAACAAGACAAAAATTATGTCATTCATTTTTATACAAATTTAGCACATAGTAGTATAGCTAGATAGCCAAGTTGATAGTCACTTTAATAAGGTGAATGTCATGGGATCTATCTTACTATATTACTTAAACATAAAGTAGAAATTGTTTTGTTTTTTAAATTTATAATAAAAAATATATAAAACTTATAACACTTGTTTTAGACATTAAATTTCTTTGGCCAATATTATTGATGCATCAGGAAGTGGTTTTTGAGAGCTGCTGAGTGATGCTTACAAGGAATGGTCCATGTAAAACTTGCCATAGTTGTTAGTACAGAACAACAGCATTACTGAGTGCAATATTCAGAAGAAAAAGATCAGAGGTGTACTTTTGAAATGCTTTTTCATAAACCATAAGTCTACAAAAATTAAATAAGCAGTCTACTAATTTTGTTTTAAAAAAAACTGCTTATAAATTATTTTTTTTCATGTATTCATTCATCATTCACAGGCTTTGTTGATTTATTTATAATGGGTGTTTCTAAGTATCTTGTTCTAAATCTGTAGTGCTAGGGTCATGGAGAGTACACTCTAGTAGACATTGTATTATATGAACTTTTTATTGGTTATGAGATCAGTGTGATCTGACTGAGGTACAGCTGAAGAGTGAACTTAAAATCCAAATTATGTACACAATTACTGTCATCAATAATACACTTTTTCATTGTTTCTCCATTTTGAATTTAGGCTCTAATCTGTTGCATATGTTTTCGATCAAGTTGTCATTAAACTAAGAAAGATTCTACCATAGTTGGGTGATCTTAATTTCACCATTATTGAAATATAAATTTGAGTTCAAGAACTTTAACTTTCACATATCAGCCACATGTATCATTAATGTATATATATTTTAATGGTTTGCTGTGTAACTATAATAATAGTTTGTAATATAACAGTAGGTAAAAGGTATTTTTCTCTGTCAGTATTTGAGATATTACCTTTGTTTTTGTTTTTTTATTAAAAATTAAAGCTAAAAAATAGTGCTGTAGCCAGTAATATTTTTCTGTGTTGTTATAAAATTATTATAACTATTTAGTTGATATAGTTTACCAATAATTTTCTTTTTCTAAAAAAAGACTGGAAAAATGTAAAAGGACAGTACCTTCTCATCTATTTAATTTCAAGCAATGTAGTGTATATTGAAAAATAAATAAGAACTTACTTTGCCCTTGTTAAATTCTAATTGTTTTGGTGAATAGTCAAACGGTGGTCTGATTAATTAAGATCTGCCTGTATTGTTTCTTACTAACTTAAAGGTAAGTCCTCATAAAAATCTCTTATCAGAAAACATGTTTAACTTAGTGTCATACTGTGGTACATTATCTAACATTGCCTCAATGTTTCTGGTGTAGGCCTAGAGCATTATTGAAATAATTTTTTTTTTAAGAATAGCTTTTACTCATCTGTTATGCCTGATATTTTAACTTGTATTAACTTAAGGTGAGCAGAATACATTTTTCTGATCCACTTAAGACAGGATTGACCCCGAAGTTGAAATTAATTATATGGCTTACTCACAATGTATCTTCCTGAGCACTGAGTTCCTGTATTAAGTCCTTCAAAGCCACAGACACTTGGATGCATTTCTTCTTGAATGTACATAATTGCTTACTCATAACATTTATTCGTGTTCAGTGTTTCTCTGCCAAAGCTTTTCATTTCTTCCTATTTCTTTTTATCCATTGATGTCAATTGTGCTATATATCTTCTTCTAATTGTGATAAGTGCTTGGATAGTTTACATTTGTTACAGTAAATACAATGTATTGATCACATTAATGTGTTCACATCAACCTTCTTTACTAAGTTATATATTTGATAACCATGAATGCTGAGTTTAGCTGGATTTATGACTTTGTGCTTGGGAGAAACAAAGAATTGAAAGTATCTTGTTTAAACATCTTTAGATACATTTGAATTTTCAGAATATTCTATGCCATTTTGTTTTTAAATCATTATTTTGGCCTTGCTTGTTTTTTAAGAGAAACAAAGTTCTATAACCTAAGCACACTCAGGATAAGAAGAATTACTTCTCCCAAAGTGTTTATGGCTCTAGCCTAAAATATTCTAAACCTATTTCGATCATGTTTTGCATATAATTTCTAATATTATGTTCTTTCGCCCTTATTTTTGAAACCTTTTCAATCTTGCAAATATTGAAAGCTTATTATTCTTATAAAATTGATAATGAGATATTTTGTTGCTTTATTTGTTGTGCTGTAGAGTTTTATGTTGTGTAACCCTAAATAAAACTATATGTAAGAGTGTATAAAGGGCTACCCTCAGCCCCCCTGGATGTCAAAAGTGGTCATCATCGAACCACGATGGACAAACTATTATTATTATATAGGGTTACTTCACTTCATAGTAAGGTTCCTGTGCTAAACTTGTTTTGCTGGTCAACTTATTTCTATACTTTTAACAATGTGGCTCTAAGGTACGTGTCTCACCACCATGTCTGAGCATAGTGCTATCTTATTGCATTGTTCTCAACCTTGTTCTCAAACACCCTTTATGCAATCTCTTTCCTGGAAAGTATTTTGTGCAATTATAAAACATCTTTTTTTTAACGCTTTTAACTGGTCATCTGGGTATTCCCCAATCCCAGGAAGAGCAATGCTTCCCTAAATAATCATGATGATTAATGATTATAAAACTAAATTTTATTATAAAACTAACACAAAAGTTTTGAGCCTATAGTCAACCTGACACAAAAGTTGTGCTCATAGCCAAACCAGATACAAAAGCTGTGAGCCCAAAGCCAACTAGACTTAAGTGCTGTCAGAACTACAGTGTCTATATACTGTTGATTGTAATTAATCATCGAGAAATGCATTCCAGTGTTTTTTTTGTATTAACTAAACCATTTGGTGCTATTCTCATTTACCTTCAATGATATTCAAGATCTTTGTGTGTGTATTTTCAAGTGCAGTGTTGACTGATCATTTAAAGCCTGATAATATTCTAGCCATGCTTTTGGTGTGTAGATTTGTGTTTTCTGATAATGGTATCATTAAACTTTTGCTTCTGTGCTACTGTTTGCAGCCATGACAAAAACTGTTTACATATAATTCCAATGTAATCATGAACATTTAATAAGGTGTATCTTGTGATTGAAATAAATATGTTCTCACCTGTACTCAAACAAGATCATTTTGATCACATTTCAAACTGAGATCTTTAAAACTTTTTTTGTAACATTGCATAACAAGGACAAGTTTTCTTTGTTTTCTTGCTGTATTCACTACATAAAACATAAATGTGCCAATAGTTGCTAATATGCTTGCCACTACATGTATGAATATAGCATTGTAACAAACAATTGTTCATTTAATAGCATCCAGCAAGCCTCCAATTTACCCTCTTCTGGTGTAGAAAAACAATATTACCAATACCATTAAAGAATTCTAAGTTGTGCTCAAACAATCTACTGATTTGACTTTATTGTTTATTTATTCAAAATGTTTAAAAAGTGTAAAATTGTTAAGACATGTCCACACTTTGTAACAATAATGATATATCCATATAATATGTGTCAAAATTATTCAACCTTACACACTGGCTCCAAATTATGATACTAAGAATATTGAATACTCAGTTTCAATCTATCAAATCTTGTATTGATCCACACGAGTGAAATACATAGTTTGAATCAATCTCATTTTGAATTCAACCACACTGGTAAATTGAATCAATGTTTTATTGAATCACTTCTTCAACTCAACCACACTGGTGAATTGAGTCAATGTTTTATTGAATCACTTCTTCTACTCAACCACACTGGTGAATTGAATCAATGTTTTATTGAATCACTTCTTCAACTCAACCACACTGGTGAATTGAATCAATGTTTTATTGAATCACTTCTTCAACTCAACCACACTGGTGGATTGAATCAATGTTTTAATGAATCACTTCTTCTACTCCACAATACTGGTGAATGAATCAAAGTTTCAATGAATCACTTCTTCCACTCCACAACACTGGTGAATGAATCAATATTTTAACGAATCAATTCTACTCCACAACGCTGGGGATTTGAATCAATGTTTTAATGAATCACTTCTTCTAATCCACAATACTGGTGAATGAATCAAAGTTTAAGTGAATCACTTCTTCTAATCCACAATACTGGTGAATTAAATCAATGTTTTAATGAATCACTTCTTCTAATCCACAATACTGAATTGAATCAATAACAACATTTTTTTTTTGCTTATTTTGTAATGATTGATCTTGAGCTTAAGTATTTGTTATCAGCTGATATACAGGACTTTGTCTTTCCATTTTGTTTTGAGTAATGCCCTCGACACCAAAATCAGACTAATACGCTTCCTGATCATGGCCACATTCTTATATGTTTGCGAGTCTTGGACGCTGACTGCAGATCTAGAGTGGAGGATCCTAGTAATGGAATGGAGATGCTACAGAAGAATCCTCGGTATCACATTTAAAGAGATTAGAGACAGGTAAACAACAGCGATTGTCCCCACGATGACCTGCTAACTATTGTTTAAAAAAAATGCAAACTAAAACTTAATGTCAATAATACAAGGTCTTCGGGACTCGCAAAGACCTTCCTTCAGGGAAGTTACCAGGAAAAAGAAGAGGCAGAAAGAAAAAGTGATGGGAATAAAACACAAGAATGGACGGGCCTGCCATTTAAAGAGGTTCTATCCAAGGTAAAAGACAAATGGAGAAGGACAGTCGAAAAATCTTTTGTGGTGCCCCAGCGGTCCAACAGACTAAGATGAAGATGATATTTGACTATTTTGTGCTGTGAATAAATCTTCATATGCTCTTTTTCAATTGTCTGAACAACGAGTTAAAATTGGTCCATGGCGTCTGCTAGTGCAGACTATGGCCTTACTTCTCATGTCCTACCAATACCAATTTAGGCGCCAAGCTTGTCTCTTACTAATTGATACATGACTTCCATATGCTACGTTAATAAAGACGTCAGTTAATAATAGATGCATGTGTATGCAAAACACCGTGTGTGTTTATATATATATATATATATATATATATATATATATATATATATATATATCCAACACAAAAAGTCTCCGAAGATTGTCAAGAATTGCACAGGAAACTGTTTCTGGAGACTTAAGAGAGATGCATTGTGCCACATCTGTTACAGGTGTATATCTTTAGGGTGTTGACTTTTCCTCGTAGGAGCATTTCTTTTCATCATCAAATAATTTATTTACAAAACTGACAAAATTGTGTTCCAGAAAATGAAAACAAAATTTAAAAATCCTGATTGATACTATCAATGAGTATACCAAGGCAGGGACGTAGCTAGGAATTTTCCATCGTTTTGGGGCCCGGGGGGCTTGACTTCTTTTGGGACCCCTGTATTTTGCGCAATATTACATTTTTAATGTAAAAATCCACCACTCATTTGCCCCCCCCCCTTTTTTTTTCAAGCAGGGGCCCGGAGGGATTTTCAAATTCTCCCCCTCCCCTAGCTACACCACTGTACCAAGATATGTGTTATAAGAAAAATGAAATAGAGACATACATTATACACATAAAATGCTGAGCATGTTTACTGGTGTTTAAAAAAAAATAATGTAAAATTAAAAAAAAGCAACAACCTCTTTGGCTGCCAGATTGGATAATGAGATGAGCGTCTTTAACACAGCGCATTGGATTTTGGCTATTATTCACTGATTGCATCAAACCACGTTCCATCTCCCCCACGTCTGTATAACTGAAATACGAATATTTCTGAAATACTTTGCCAAAATTGTATATTGTATCCTGACAGTTAATTAGCGCTTTGTTGTGCTGTAATTAGCAAGGATAAATAGAGCAGAGCTAAAATAAAAGATCAAATTTGTGAGAGGATAATTTCCATCCTCAAACCATGAATTAGATCAGGATTCGTAAACGTTAAGTAGAGAAATATAAACTGTGAGTCGCAGTACTGTATAAGTGTAGGTAATAAATCACCAGAGGGCGCTCATTTACATTATGGTTTCAAACATATATGAAACTTTTGAAACGCACTATATATATATGTCAGTAATATAGCACTTCTTTCTTTTCAAGCGATTCAAGTCTTTAAACCCCGCTCAAGTGTCTATTCCTCAGCAGGGTATAATCCACACATGTCTGCTTTCTCGACTCTACGCCATATACTGTGTGCCAGGGTTGGGCTGACCTTGTGCGCCACCATCTTCTTCCGGTACACGAAATCGCACAGCTCCGGCCTGCTGTTGGGGCTCCGGTCGTAGAGGCTGTCCGGTATGTTGACGTGCCTCGCGTCGAAGACTTTGGCGACGATCCCGGTGATGAAGGCGTCCTCCACCCCGACGTACGGGAGGTACTCCGCTATTTCCAAAATGCGCTTGGCAAGCGTAGTAGGCATAACGTAGCAAGCACCCTGAAATAACAAACAGCGAGTTAGAAAGGTCTGCCTACTACTGTGTGTACACGTTATTTCTCCTACACCCATTCTCGGATCAAGCTGAAACTTCGCATAATTATTCATTGGCATAGACAAGACATAAATCAATGAAAAAAAGTAACGAAGTAAACAATTAAATACTGGTAATTCATTATTTTGTTTTAATAGCAACAAGGGAAACTAATACTCCACTATTCACAGATATGGCTAAATTTGTTGGGTTTACGCTATTTCTCTCTCACACATTCTCTGGTCAATTGATCATTTAAACAATTATTTTATTGAACCTAACAAAACACGATTCAAGAAACAGAAATACTCAATTAGTCAATTAATTATTGGTAATTAAGTATTTTGTTTGATATCGAATAGGGGAAATAGCTTGTAAATTAATGGTAGATCTAGTTTTAAGGACGGAGCTCTTCCCCTTTAGATAAGCTCTTTTTTTTTTTTTTTTTTTTTTTTTTTTTTTAAAGAATTTGTTATATTTAGCTTGTTTTTAAAATCCGGTACCAGTGTACGTTTTTTTTAGCAACAAAATACAACAAGAAAGTAAAAGAAGAGAAAGGGATATGGATAAATCTGGTGGCGATATAGGCTAATGGAACCTCAAGAAGAATGAAAAGCGGAAGATTGTGCGAAATTTGGAAGAAGACTAGATAAACAATGCTAAGAACTCTGCATTGAAAGAGCAATGTTGACAACTAAGTTGAATTGAGCTCTCATTTAAACAATGTCTAAATGATTGGCAAAAACTGAATTCTGCAGTTCTAAAAACTGCACAAAAGTTGTCATATACCATTTTAAAAACCTAGCTTATCAACTCATATACCATTTAAAAAAACCTAGCTTATCAACTCATATACCATTAAAAAAAGACCTAGTTTATCAACACCTCCTTTATTTCGTACGCCGGATACACCAAAATGCTAGCTATTTATAATTTTTCCGCCCTGTATGAAAATCTTCATGCTTCTAGCTCAGTGCGTTCTGGTCCAAACTCTTTTGTAGACCCGTGGGGGAGGGGTATCTGGGTACTTACTACGCTGAGACCTACTCACTTTAACATACGGAGGATACCAGTCTGGGGAGTACGCTTTCTTCGAGACCATGATTTTGTTGTCGTCAGTCCTCCTGTTGACACTTTCCGCATAGACCACTGCCCCGAAGATCATGTTGGTCAAATCTTGGTAGGCCAAGACCCCCAGCAATATGGGCAGGTCAATGAATGAGTCTTCTTCCACCTGTAGTATGTATGGTACAGTGATAGGTTAGAAAAAGAAGTGATTTAGTATGAATACTATTCAGTTGATTAGTATTGTCTTGACTACTATCAGTTAATAATACATTAATCATGAATTGTGTTAATTGACTTTTTTTTTTAAAATTACAAATTAAACAGGAGGCTACGATAAAAATAAAAAAATAAAAATTAAGAAAGTAAAAAATAGAAAATGCAGTGCAAACTTTGTATTTTACCCGCCCTCAACCCTCCTTTTTGGGTGTGTGTATGTGTGTGTTGGGGGGGGGATGAATTCACCTTGCTGAAATAAGCCACACCACTATAGGCCTAACAAACTACACTGAGACTTTTCATAAGATACTCTTCATAAGATAAAAAATTGAAATAAAAAGTCTATTTAATTCATTTTAAATGTAAGCTGTCAAAGAAAAATTCATCAGGTGAACTGGTTTGACCACATACAAAATGTTGAAATCCTACCAATGTCAAATATGAACAGTATCCACGTCACAGCGACAAGGTCCCTATTTCAATGGGTGGGACATGCAGCCCGTATGCCAGAAAATTGCCGTCCCAAACGACTTCTTTATGGGGATCTGTGTGCAGGAAAGCGTTCTCAGCGGAGGTAAAAAAAAAAAAAGCCTTACATAGACACCCTTAAGATTTCCCTCTAGAAGTGTGATATTAAAATTCACTGCTGGGAAATACTAGTTCTCGATGGCTTCTCATGGAGTGAAGCCGTGATTGTCGGAGTCTCAAGATATGAGGCAAGGAGCGCGGCCAGCATGAAAGAACGCAGGGCTAACAAAAGACTGAGAGAAAAGCAGGCCTGTCTGCAGTAGGCCCAAATTACCAATGCCATATGTGTGGCCGGCTTTTTAAAGCAACGATTGGACATTACAGTCATCTTCGAGTTAATAGGAAATGAGAAATGTGCTCATCTTCAATGACGAACTTTCCTAAAGCGACGATCTCGTTTAAGTCATCTCTATTGGACAATGTTAGAAGCAACTCATTATACGTTTGGGGGAAGCCGGTCAGTAAAATCTATGAATGGACAAGTATAATTTTTAGTAATTAAGTACCTTCTCAACACAATCGTCATTGCAACTGCTACATATGCATGTGAGACATGGAAGTCATCTGTCAAAATTGAGAAAAGACTAAATGTGGCTCAACAAAAAATGGCTGAGACGGATTTTGGGAGTCAATTACACAGATCGGGTCTCAAACAAGGAAATCCTATGCCGAACTGGGAGTCAAACACTTAGTGAGGTTGTGACAGAGCGTCGCATGAGGTTTGCGGGACATGTTCTACGACAAAATGAATTACGCACACCAAGAGTTTCGACAGCATGGAAGCCAATTCGAGGAAAGCGCAAACAGGGACGTCCTCGTATTACATGGCGACACACCTTTATGGAGGACCTCAGAACAGTGGACACCAGGTGGGAGGAGGCTTCAGACATTGCCAATGACAGATCTTTATGGAAACAGCTTGCCGCCCAATGCGCCGAACGGCGCGGGAGGACCTAAGTCTAAGTAAGTATCAGCGAGCCGCAAAGGATCGGAGGTCGTGACAGGGTGCTTTATCTACTACCAGTGGTGACACGTTGACCTAATAATATACTCATTTTTAAAGAACGGGATACTTGACAGTGAAGGTCTGTTGCTACTTATTTTAATATGTATGTATTTACCTTGATGATGTAATGTGTTCCGGGGCAATAATCCAACACCCATTTGAAAGCTGAAAGAATCTTCCTAGATGCTGGCTTGTGTGTTTCCTATGAATATTTGAAAGTGACTTGTTTCAGGAAGCAACCAATCAAGTCATACATGAATAATTTGTACCTAATGGTTATGTCTATTACTTTAACCAATAACACTCATAACATAACTTTTATAAGGATATTCTTAAAGTCCAAACTAAGAACGAGTAAGGAATCAGAATTATATGTGAAATTCCTTTCGTGATGAGAATGATTGATCGCGGGAAAGAAATCGGACATTATGTTTTAAGGTCTCCCTGTCCCCGTACAAGGAATAATTTGAAAATAATTAAATGTGAAATTAAAAAAACAACTTCATTTGATCTATCTACTTAGAGTGTCTAGAAAAATGGTCGCTGTTGTCCTGTATATTCTTGTTAAATAGGTTTAGAAGATCGCCAAAAAAATAATTACCCTAAAAAAACAAAAAAAAAAACAACTCTTCAATTGATATTTGAATACTCAATTTCCAAGGTAGATAACCCCGCGTCACTTTTGGAATGTTTGAAAAAAAAGGGTAACAACAAGAATAATAAAAACAACTTCTACTTTTATTAAAGTAATACAGTTAATTAAACATTCAAGTTTTATTTGTTCATAATTGATTTGCATGAAGGTTACTATTAAATCATAATTAGAAAAATAGAATATAATTGTTAGTTCCCCCTAGTGACTTAATTATACTTACAAGTATAAATCACGAAGCTCTTTAATAACGCTAAATATGTAATACAATTGTTACAATAGTTGAAGACAATGGAGTGACCTATATACAAGCATAATGTGATCACAGCAGCACGAGTTGTATGTGCGACTCTTATTTTTAATTCGGTAAGATAATGAAAATTTGCCAAAATAAATTATTCAACTTAAGGACTATGCTGAAAGGTGAAATAATAGTTGAAATTGAACAATCTTTAAAGTTATATCTGGCTTCTAAACATCATGTGCATATAGCTCGATAAGACCATAATTTCATTACATGAATTAGAGGAATAGATAGTCCCTTTATACCCAACCGTAAGGAAATAACTACAAATATGCTAAATCAAACAATGTTTTCTGTCTGTGAGCGAGAGACTTCACATAATTCAACATTTGTCAGAAATTAGTGCACTCTGCACAATTATAACACGTTTTGAAAAAAAAAAAAAGAAACATATTGAAAAGACCATGATCTATTTGTACATAAAATACACTCACCTGGATGTCAACCAAAATGATGTCATTGAATTGTTCTGACTCCTTGGTGGCCAGGTCATTGTCAATCGGGTCGTCACTGACTTCTAATACGAAAATAAGCTTGATCTCTCCCAACAGCTGAACAAAGAATTAGATTAGCAATTAGAAGCTCAAAGTAGAGGATATAGCTGAACAAGAAATTGGATTAACAATTAGATGCTTAAAGTAGGGGATATAGATCATATGGATTGAAGATACAGAAAAAGGGGCAAACAAGCCATTTTCATATAGTATTGCCAATTATGCTATTCTTTAAAGGTTTTCCTATCCTCTAGATTTCTAGGCCTAAATAATCATGCATAATTTTCATTCTTAATATATCTGATTATGTGCTGATTCTGAATCTATCATTTTGAAATGCTGTGGAGAACAGGCCTATTATATTATTTCAGGACTTTAATTCATCGATAAAAATGTGTGTTTGAGTCTAAAAGAAAGTAGCAAAATCCTATTAACTGCATCTTAACAAGGAGAGGACTTGTAAGCTAGAATCTAGATCTATAGTTGATTGTACGTTTAAAAAAAACTTACACATTAATTGTCAATCTATCATTAAAAAATTAATTCCCTTTTCAGACCTTGTTTCTATGGTTAAAGGTTACCAAGCAGGGTGTGATGAGGCCAGCACAACGACCAGCCGCCTTTACTTTCCCCAACTAAAGTCAGGTAACCATTAGACTTGTGTGGACTCAGGGGCGCCCTAAAATACTGAAATTCAAACATCCAGTCTTTACCGAAATTCGAACTCAGGACCCAAGGTTCGGAAGCCATGGCCTTAACCACTCAGCCACCGCGCCCCTTACATCATGTGTAACATACGCAAGATAAATTGTTAACTAAGATATAAAAAAAAAAGTAGCAGGTCTTTTAGCCAAGATTAAATGATAAAAATAAATACTTTGACAGATACTTAACTTTACAATTTGTTTCCTTCACTATTTGTACAAAAGAGTGCGTGACATTCTATCAGTCATACAATTTGTTTCATTTCAAGAGTTGGGCCAAATTGAAGGTGGACAGTAGAAACTTTTTTTTTTTAAATACCGGTTATAAAAACTTTGCTATCCACAACATCTTTCAGCGTGCCCACAACCTTGTATCTTAAGAAAAACCGCGACATCTTCTCGTTTTTAGCAGATGCTAAAGTAAGCCTTAGATTTATATAACGGTCTCTAAAATATTAAAATATTCAAACCTGTCTCCTGGGCCAGTTGTTCCCCTTGGCAACACTTCCCCAGGTTTCTCGTACGACATTCCTCTCTATCATGTGACGGTGATGTGTGTGCACAACAATAACAGCCAATGGCGCCATGCCGTCTGCACACATTTCCTTGGCCGCTATGAAAAACACCGGGCTCATCTCCCAACGCTTTTGCTTGCTGGGGACGAACGCTTCGATCTGCAAAGCTAAATCTTGTTTGCCATAGAAATGCTGGAAACTGTGTTTCACTAGCCTACGGTGCTTTTGTGTATCGTCCTGGTGGAATAAGGAATTAATATTTTTAGCACTTGTGGAACGAATAAAACGAAATGACAAGGACAATATATTGCCATAGATCTAGTAGAGCTAAAAGAAGTTTAGAAACAAAACGCACTGTTTCACTTTGTTCGGATAATCCTTCGGATTCGGAAGATAATTACATCAAAGCCCAAACTTCCATCAGGACTACGGGAGATGGCAACATACCTGCAACGGGCAGGGTTCAAACCAGGGATCTTCGTGACCACAGAACGTCAGTCCAAAGCGCAAACAACACTACCAGGCAGCCACCCATTAGTCTAAGTCAGTGATGCTGAACCATTTTCGTCCTAAAGGAAATATTATGTTCCGACATGCATGTCACGGACCACACTACCGCTCTAATCCTATGGAATTCAGCCTAGTATACTTCATTATAATTATCGGCTGAAGTTTCTAGCCTATAAGCAGATAGCACAGCATCACGGGCAGAATATGGCCCACGGGCAGTAATCTGAGCATCACTAGTGTAAGTGAAGAGCTGAAACTAAAAATTCAATACTTGTGTAGTTTTTCTTAAGAATAAAATAATAAAACAAAATAGGGCCGGGTTTAAGGCAGGGCAGGCGGGGCTACAGCCCTGGGGACTTCCACAAAAAAGGGCCTCCAGAAAAGAGATTTCGAATTCTCTGCTATTAGATATGAGTAATTAATACGTGTTAAAAAGTGGATTTTCATTAAAGCTTTCGAAAAAGTGTATACATACATAAATCCGGCCCTGAAACAAACACTCGTTTTCGTTTAAATCCTGCATACATGTTCATTAAATATTTAAACTCTGCTAAGTCATAAACATTTGTCAGAATACCTCTTCGAAATTCGAATGTCAGTTGAAAAGGAAAGCAATGAGTTTAAAAGACATAAGTTTTTATCTCTTTCTGAGCATTAATATTCAGTTTATGTAAATTATTGTTAAGTATGTTTCAAGAAAGATAAGATAAGATAATTTTATTGATCCAAACATATGAAATTCATTTTGACACTATAATTGACAACCTTGACGTAACTACTGTACAATAACAATATAGATGGAAAATTCTAACAACATTCACACACGAAACACATACACACTCACAACCAGCGCTTTATAAATTAGACTTCTATGTACTTCTCGATGACGACAGCTGATCCTGTAACACTCTGACCGACAGTGGGATGAAGGAGTTTTTAAATCTTTTAGTCCTAATGGAAAGGAGACGACCACTTCGTTCAGATCTTATGTAGTTGTTTAATGGGCGAAGGTTATCTTTAAGAATCGTGAGTGTTTTGGAAAGGCATCTCCAAATTGGGTATCAAAACACTTTATAAAATACTAACTGAAACTCATTTTAATCTACTTTGAGATCTTCAATGGGACAGGTGTGTTTGACTTGTCAATTCTAAGGATAGAGAAGGAGCTGGTTGAAACACATAACTTTAATGATTGACAGCTTTGCGAATGAAAAAAAAAGTAAAGTTCCCCTTTCATACCTAGCGATCTATAGGGCAAATGATGTAGGGCCTAAAGGTCATCTGCTTCTGTGGCCCACGGTTAAATTAACGTGGGTAAGTTTTTGTATTGCTTAATGGTGGCTGTCTCTAAACAAATATGGTTTACATAAAAATAGGAGGTGAGGAATGTGTACATATCTTTCTGCCCGGGGTGTCAGGCACCCTAGGTACATCACTAGAGCAGGTTTATGCTTTAAAATCGTAATGCAATGTGTCAAAGAGCAAGTTGTAAAGTGAGTTTTAAAAAACGTTTAAATTATATAATCCTTGACACAATACAAAAGCGTCTAAATAGCATTGTTAAAGTATGCACTAGTTAAATTGTTTGACACAACACAATGCCGGTCATAGACCACTGAAGCCTATGCGACCGCAGTGAGCCCCGCACTTTATAGGCCCCGCGCTAATTCTAGGTGTAAATTATTAAATTAAACCATTATAACTCTTGGAAATCTCCAGAAATTACAAAATATACGACAAAGTCCTGAAAATCTCCTAAAATTATTCAAATCTCCTGAAAACTGATAAAAGTATCCTGAAATATAGACATAATTGTCATTTTGGGGTGTCATTCAATATTGAACACATCAATCCTGAGCGCGATAAAAAACGGCATTATAGGCCTACAATACCCGTCACTGTGGCATCAGTTGAAAGAAGCTTCTTGTGCCTCAAACTAATCCAGAGGTCAATAATTCACGAAGATAGTTTGAACAATTCGCTAATTTTCGCTTTGAATGAATGAGTAAAATGTAAAGACGAATTTATTTTCTAATACAAAATCTTAATTTTCACTTTATATCCTTATCCCATTCCCAACCCAGAGTGGGCCCCGCACAATCCGTTTTGCATAGCACCCGCAATTGAGACAGAACAGAATTACAGGTCTATTACCTTACCCCTAAAAAACTGTTGTCTACTTCACAGCGCGAGCAGTCGCAGTCTTGCGTGTCCTCCTGCTGAGCTTCCTGAGGCGGTTCTGGGAGCTGAAGCCTCTGTTGCTGCATCATTTGAGCTCTGGCTTGAATCATGGAGGCGTGGTCCCTCAGGAGGTTGCCAAAGAAGTTGTGACTCCTTGACATGTCTGGCTCGTCCTCGCTGAGCTCTCTGGGGCTCTGGTAAGGGCTGTAACCTTGGTGATTTGTAATAAACAATCGCATCAAGTCTAGTGACTGACACAGGAAGTCAAAAAAAAAAAACACGACACGAATTTAAGTAAGGTGTGTATAAAATAAAAATGTTAGTGTAGAAAGATGGATTTTGTTGGGCAAATTAACTTGCAATTTGAAAAGGAACAGGAGCTGTTAACTTTGAAATGACAGCTGCCCCAAAACATCCGTGTCAAGAACATGTAGGTTACAGCAGAAGAACAGAAATGACAAATATGATGTTAAAATTTTTTTCTTTAGTGTAATGGCTTTATTTTTATGGTAGAGAAGTGTGGAGGGAGAGAGAGAGAGAGAGAAAGAGAAAAAGAAGTGCGATAAGCATAGATAAAGATAAGAAGGATATAGAAAGAGAATCCGGCAGAGAGGCCAATAAGAGAGAAATAAAGTGAGATGAGGGGGCGCGGTGGCTGAGTAGTTAAACACTTGGTTTCCGAACCTGGGGTTGTGGGTTCGAATCTCGGTGAAGACTGGAATTTTGAACTTCGGAATTTTCAAGGCGCCCCTGAGTCTACACAACTCTAATGGGTACCCGACTTTAGTTGGGGAAAAGTAAAGGCGGTTGGTCGTTGTGTTGGCCAAATAAACCTTCGGCCAAAGAAACAGATGACCTTAACATTATCTGCCCTATAGACCCCATGGTCTGAAAGGGGAACTTTCCTTTTTTTTATATAGTGAGATGAAATATAAATTGAAAGGTAAAATGCGAGAAAAAGAGGAAGAGAACGACAAACGCAGAAAGAAGAGCGAGAGAGAGAGAGAGAGAGAGAAAGAGAGAGAGAGAGAAAGAGAGAGAGAGAAGGAGAGAGAGAGAGAAAGAAAGAAAGAGAGAGAGAGAAAGAGAGAAAGAGAGAGAGAAAGAGAGAGAGAGAAAGAGAGAGAAAGAGAGAGAGAAAGAGAGAGAGAGAGAAAGAGAGAAATAGAGAGAAATAGAGAGAGAAAGAGAGAAAGAAAGAGATAGAGAGAGAAAGAAAGAGAGAGAAAGAGAGAGAGAGAAAGAGAGAGAGTGAAAGAGAGAGAGAGAGAGAGAGAGAGAGAGAGAAAGAGAGAGAGATGGAAAACGTGCTTCTTCTCACCCATGTGTGCTGTTGATGAGGACACTGCTCTCGTGAAGGCCAAAAACAGCCCTAGACTGACAGCCATTAGAGTCGGAAAGACTAAATACTTCATATTGCCTCCGCAACAGATCTGAAACCAAATAATAAAATCAGTCTTTTTAATATCATATGCAAGCTAATAATGCAAGCTAATAGCGCAACAAGCAAGCCAACGGAACAATACTATTTGGACTATCGTATTCATTAAGTTATCTATTGAATCCATTGCACCGTTATAAGGATTGCTTTAAAAAAAAATCAACAACAATTAAACTTACAGTAATAATGAACCATAAAGGGAATGGCAGTGGCTCAGGTGGAGGTTTTGGAGTTATCTGATAACTGATTAATTGTTTCACTTCACTGGACTTCTGCTCCATACCACTTTTTGTATTGATCCTGTTGGATATTGTCACTGATATATCTGAAATGAAATAGTTTTATTGATAATGATAAAGGTAAAGTTTCCCCTTTCACACCGTATGGTCTTTGGTGCAGAAGATGTAAAGCTATTGGCGACTATGGCCTACGGTTTTACGGTTTTACGTGTCCAGCACAATGACCAAGTGTAGGGCCGGCCTTAGATAATTGGAGGCCTTAGAATTTGATGGTCCCAACTGAAATAGAAAAATACAAAATAAACAATGAAAAAATAAAATTACGCTCTTTATTTAAAACATTATTAAGGCTAGTGAACAATAAAATTGGGAACAAGTTATTTTGAGTCTTGGAGTCCCTAGGCGGCTGCCTAGTTTGAATATGCTTAAGGCCGGCCTGGCCAAGTTCCTCTACATTCCCTAATTAATTTTAAAGAGACTTTAGATTTGGTAGAACTATTATGGACATTCTAATAACTCGAAGTTATAGATTCTTTTTTTTTTTATTAGTACACAAAATCGCAAGCTCTCGGTTATGAAGTCAATAAGTCATTTAGAATAATAATTTAGAATAATAATCTTTACATAATATCTCTCTCATATAAAAGAAAAAGCCCCTACTCATCACTAATTGCCTACTTTGACTCCGTAAAAAAAAATTCGGATTATCTTATACCGTTTTTTTCTTACACTTAAAATAAGAATTATTGTAAACAATAAAAATGTCTGTGGCTAACATGCAGTTTCATTTTTTCTCCTTGTTATTTCATTATTTGTCAAAGCATTCACTTAGTGTTACCAAAAAAAAAAAATTGGAACTTAGTTTGGAGTTGGTAAGAGACGCAAGAAAAAAATTGAATCATTTTTTTCAAGCTAAAATTTCGCCCATTTCAGTGGGATAAATAGGAAGCGCGTTGGCTGAGGGGTAAAGCACTTGGTTACCGAACCGGAGGGTCCCTGGTTCAAATCTTGAAGGATCTTTAGGTCGCCTCTGAGTCTACCCAATTTTAATGTCTTACTTGACTTTTTCGACCAACTTCCAACTAAGATCCTCCTGACATTAGTTGTGAAAAGTAAAGGCGGTTGGTCATTGTTTTGATCACATGACACCCTCGTTAACCCTGGACCATAAAATATACCTTTACATCACCTTTCCTATAGACCGCATGGTTTGAAAGGGGAGCTTAACATTTTTAGTTGCATGTATAACTCAGTTGTAAGAATGTCGTTGGTTCGATTCCAATGCTGGATATTGGGTATTTTTCTTTTTCTTTAAGGAAAAAATTTACATTTTTTTTCATTTCTTTGAATTTAAAAAGTGTGACGGGAAAAGAAGAGAAAAAGAAAACTTTTAACCCAACTTCTGCTAGCCCGCAATGACGACCCTCCAAAATGTTTGAAGGAAAATGTAAGCTACTAACTCTGATCTCCTGCTCGGTTGTCTCCCTCCACGACCACCATGTTGAAATCTGAATCGATCTCCGTTGTAGTCTGTCCTTGTCGATCTGCCACTTTGTCATCCACACTGCGACATGAATTGCTCAACGTATAGAACAACACAAACATAGCACATAGCGACCAACAAAATACTGTCACGAAAGTAAGAGCACTTTAATACATAGATTTAATAGTCAACAAAAAATCACAATAAATAAGGCTTGTCTTCGAATCCGAAGATTAATGAGGAATGCAGTATTCCCGTGGCTTAAAAAAATATTAGCAAATCTAATTATTATCTCGAGGAAAACTAGAGTTTAAACCATAAATAGTAGCGTTTTTTGGTGCATCCGGTGTACAAAATAGAGAAAGTGTAGATAAGCTATGTGTTTTTTTTAAAGGTATATGATAATCTTTGGGTACTTGTTAGAACTTCAGAATAAAAAATTCTAAGCTTTTAGGATTATAGTTCAAATACTTTCCATATAAATGAATCATTAGACTTTCACTCTATGACTTTTAAAAGTATTTAAAAGCAAAACGGGCAACTATACATCGTTATTAAACGAGATATTGGATACGAAGATAAACTGCCACGCAGTGAAATATTGTTACAATGATATCTCAACTCTTTTTTATTTAGTTGGCAACAATAACGTTCAGTTTAGCGTCCTTGACATTTCTTACTTTGTAGTGAAAATTTCCAATAGCGACTACACGTGTACTTTCAGTGTGCAAGATGCCTGAGAAGACCAGCAGGCTAAAGAAGATATAATTAAGGACACGATCACACAAGGAGGATGACTGGTGCCGTACACATCAACAAATGCATGGCACTACAAAGAATGAACTGATATGGCCACATAGTAAAAACGACGGCCAAACGGCACTACAAAGAATGAACTGGTATGGCCACATAGTAAAAACGACGGCCAAACGGCACTACAAAGAATGAACTGGTGTGGCCACATAGTAAGAACGCTCGCCAATCTACTAGGTCTTTGAACATGCACAATCAGAAGGCAAAAGGAAGGTCACAAAAAACCTGAATCAGTGGAAAAAAAGCAGGACTCCAAAGTATATCTCGCATCTAACAAGAGACTTCCCTCTACATCCTTATTCGACACCTTCTTAAGAACAAAGTTATGTAAATCTAAGAACTAAAGTTTTAATCAAATTTAACACTCAATGTCGCGTTGAAATAGTTTA
Source organism: Biomphalaria glabrata (assembly GCF_947242115.1). Taxonomy (NCBI): domain Eukaryota; kingdom Metazoa; phylum Mollusca; class Gastropoda; family Planorbidae; genus Biomphalaria; species Biomphalaria glabrata. Next base: position 38,816,400 of record NC_074719.1, on the reverse strand, counting down.
TAAAGCTCTACAGTATATGCGTGCATATGTTTCACACTTCATAAAAAAATCTTTAGCTATTTATATCCGATTGTTTAGAATCTTCCATTTTAAATACAAGAACAATCACTCAACAGATATCAAAATGTTCAATTTTAAAATGGAGACTTTATCTCAAACATGTGTAAAGAAAAACAAAATACCACATAAAGAAAACAAAAATAAACCTTTAACGCGTGATATGTAGGTACTACAGTGTAATTATACTCTGAACACAAAGTAACCAGGTGGTTAGGACTATATATATATTTTGATGAAGTTCAACACCACAGCCTCGCAGAAACGAATCAATCAGTGTGCCTTCAGATACCACGAGATGAGCGGAGTCGGGACACGTTCGATTTTGGCATTAGAAGAAACTTGGATAAGTGGATAGGCTGGTTGGGTATAATTGGACGTGTAACATCGCTGTTGTCTAAGGGGTGTGCTCACGTGGTGGATTGATAGGTCTAGAACGCATGTGCGGGACTATTAATCGTTTAATTGTGCGTGTGTTTAGTTTAAATGTAATTTAATTACATACAACAGCGCAGATCTTAGCAGCGTGTTCGTACGGCACAACAGTGTAAGATTATTTTATTTCTGCGATACTGGAGATTTTTTGTATAGCCTACATGGCGAAAAAAACTATAAATAGCTAGCTTTTCGGTGTATCCGGTGTGCAAAAGTTTGTAAAATGTTTTACATAATTCGGATGTTCCTTCAGAGTTGAAGATAGTTTACTTCCTAGTCCAAACCTCCCGCAGGACGACGTGGGATGGGAGCGGGAAGGGTTTGAACCCTCGACCGTCGATAAATCCGAACGACATTCAGCGCGCAAACCGCACGACCATGCTGCCATCCTAAAATGTTAATTACATGTTGTTTTTTTTTAAACTTATTTTAAAACATGTGCAGCCAATTTACAGGCAACAAAGGAGACTTCATACAAACATCACTGCCACTCATTGAGATTTTAAAACTATATCTTTTTTTTTTTTTAGTTGGCAACAGTGACGTCCAATTTAGCGTCCTTGACCTTGTTTAGTTATAATGAAAATCTCCAAGCTGTCCGTGCAAACCATCAATCCAACAGATCTGTAACCTATACAGCAATTTTAAAGACTAATCCAAACATATCTGTAAAACAATCCAACACAAATGCGATTTGTATATTGAATCACCACAAGTCTTGCTATCCTGCTAACCTGTACTGCCTATCACCTTAAACTATCCATTAATCTGTTGAACCGTTGGGGCACCACACAAGATCTGTCGACCATCTTTCTCCATTCCGTTCTTTCTTTTTGCCCTGGACAGAATCTCTTTCAATGACAGGCTCTTCCATTCTTAGATGTTGTCTGTCCGTTGCTTTCTCTGTCTGCTTCTTCTTCTTTTCCTGGCACTGTTCCCTAAAGGAAAGTCTTTGCAAGCCCTGAGGGCCTATACTATTACAAGAAGTATCTGTACGAGAGGTAGAGCAGAAATGACGAGTTGTTAACTTTTCTCTAGAATGTTGTGTGGGCTCCACATGAACAACTATTTTTAGACTTGTATCAGACGATAAAACTGTCTCGGCTAAAGAAATATTTACTTAGACATCTGCAAAAACAACAACCAAGGAAAACTTAGACCTAAGTACTATTAAACAACAACTCTCAAAGTAAAAAGTAATCGCTTTATTATTTTCTAAATTAAAATTCTTCTTCTTCGTTTCTAATTTGTTTGTTTTTTAGAGAGGAACAAAGAGACAGAGCTATAACTGTCGCCATTGTGATAAGAATTCCTGCAAACGGTATAAAAATGTAAGAGGGTGGGGAATGAAAACGGTAGTAGGAGCCTTTCAGCACCTGGTATGAGGAAGTGTTGCAGTAGCGCCCTGTCCACCCCTTCAGGCAGCCACCACTTTCGCATTCTCCCGAAATGGAGTTGCAGGTAGCAGCTTCGTTGCAGTGACATTCGTGGCTGCAGTCAGGCCAGAGGAAGCGCCCTTGACCACATAGTCTTTGGTTGCAGTGTCGTCCTTGCCAGCCCTCTTTGCATCCTGCTTTGCACTCTCCTGTGGTGGCGTCACATGGACGTCTGTTAGCGCAGTGACAAGCGTGTTTACAGCTGGGTGGGTTGAAAAACCCGCGAGGACATCCCACTTCCTGACAGTTAGCACCTTCACGATTTTCCTGACAGGGCGATCCCATGCAGTCACCGTTCCAAGGGTTGCAGAATCGGTCGTTTTCACAGAAGCATGTCCCAGTACAGTTGGGAGGTCCAAAACTTCCGAAGGGACATTTTCTTTCGGAACAGAATTCACCTTTCCACCCTGGATCGCACAGACACAGCCCAGGAGGATCCTCGCACGACCTGTCTGAGCAGAAGCATCTCCCAGAGCAAGACACGCGGGTGCATCTCTCAGAGCAGGTTTCTCCCGTCCAGCCGATGGCGCAACCGTGCTCGCATTGTCCGGTGTTGACGTCACACTCCTCGTCGTCCTTGCAGTGACACTGGTGCAAGCAATCCGGTGGGACGGCGTACCCGCTGGGGCACTGCCTTAAACTGCAATCCACGCCAGCCCAGCCTTTCTTGCATCCGAAGTGGCAGTATCCAGTATTGACATCACACGCGACATCATCCTGACAGTTACAGCGTGACAGACACAGCGGCGGTCCATAGAATCCTGGGAAGCAGAGGTCGTTCCGACACTCCCCTGTTCTGATTTCACAGTATTCTAGTTGTTTGCAGATGCACTTTTTTTGACACTCGGGCAGGTAAAAGAAACCAATCGAACAAGAAGGTAACTTACAGACAAATCTACAAGGAAAACAAGCAGAGAAAAAAAATAGTTTACATGCAACAATTTTTTAAAGAATTTATAATTACTATTTCTGTTATTATTATATATATATATATATATATATATATATATACATATATTTAATTTAAATTTTGATATTTATAACTTGTTTATAGCGTCTCTACATAATTATTCATCATTATTAAGCAGAAATACGGGAAAATGTTTGATAGAGCGGCCCAATCTCCTAGTAATGCATCTTTTAAGGAGAACTTACATAGAAAGATGCAACTGAAGCGCTTTGAGCTACAATAATAATCTTTGATGTCAGCCTACCCTAACTGGCAGTGAAGAAAACAAATCGCAAAAAATTTTAAGGGACTTTTACACTGATAGATAGAGAGCCGTTAGAAAGACCACAGCAGTAGCCTACTTCCGAGACCCAGTGAAAAGCTACCATCGGCCTAACCACGAAGAGTGGCGATACATTTTGATTTACAGCTTCGGACTCGAAGACAGCAGTGACTCTACCTTTGATAATAACAAGTGGTCAATGTGCAACAATGTCTGCATGGTCTTGAGCGCTGGACTGTCGTTTGGTCGTCTCGATGGTACCGGATTCATTGGCCTACCCTGCCCGCTGTCATCCCCCCGTCGTCTTGTGGGCGATATTGGATAGAATGTAGATTATCAACTCTGAAGGAGTACCAGAAGCGTTTTACAAACACGGAGCAGATGATGGATGTTGGGTTTACATATTTCTATGCTCAAAGGGCAAGATTTAATGTCATGTGATCAAAACAACGACCACCTCCTTCCCCCGTGAGATGTTTTAAAACTCGGAATGGAAAAATATCACCATTGATTAAAATTTGAACTTGGATACGAGTTTAACCACCACTCTGCCCGTACAGGAGAAAGGTGACAAATTTATTTATTTGAGTTTTAAAAAAACACACAAAAATAGACATTGAATCGATTTATAGGTGTTTTTTTTTAATGCACTTCGATATCTGACAAGTTTTGTTCCAATTAGATCTTATCTTATAAAATACAGACGTTACTTCAAAAAAAAAAAAAAGAAGATGATTACGTCCTAGGCGTCATGCATGTTAACCAATGACTTAAATTCTGCCAAGTCATTAGTTTTCCTGGCTAGCTCAGGCAGCCCATTCCATGCTCTAATAGCACTGGGGTAAAAAGGATCATTTGTACAAATTTTTCCTAGCATATGGAACGAGGAATGTGCCTCTATCTATTAAGAAGCAGATCTAGATGTAGCATATATCTATATTTAAATCCAGTGTTGTTTTCAGTTTTATATGGATCCCTTCTTATTGTTTATTTAATGCTAACGTACGTAACTAGATTTCTACGCCGCCGCCTCAGCACAGGGTATCTGACTGCGCGAAAATAGTCCAGCACAGGGCTGTCATTCACAAGTTGACCACGTTCGGACCGACAGTATTCCATGGCGCTCTCCTGGTCCAGCTGGTTTTCAAACTGTTCAGTGGTGTCCACGAAACACGAGTTACCAATTCTTTTTCCCTCGAAGCCTCCATAAACGCACATCCACAAGGCATTCTTCGTCATTGACATCAAGGATGTCGCCTGCGCTACATAAAATACACTTAAAGTAATAAAGCCACCTAGATCTAGATTCATTTCGTGATCTGTTACAATAAGATATTTGTAAATAATGCTTTTAATCATAGACATTAAACACTCCCTTTGCAGATCTAGTTCACTCATTGGTTATCTCGGAGCTCTCCCATAGTCTTCACTTTGGATAAATCCGTTTAGTTAAGAGTAAAAACAAAAAAGTGCTACATCATTGAATATCTTAACACTGTTACTTGTACCATAGACAGTATAGGCCTATATTATAGTCTTATGCTTGAACGAAGTCCAAACTGAATTGAAGGTAATGAGATACATTGGAATGTTTTTTGTTGTTGTTGTAGGCCTAAATGTAGTTTATACTTACAGGATGACTTTTTTTTTTGGCGCACTCAAACTTAGAATAACTCAAGGGGTGTTAGGTAGTAGTGAATGGATTAGTTTAAATATAGAATTGTGCACTTTTGTTAGGCCAGAAGAATAGGAGCGAAAAATAATTAAAAAATACTTCTAAAAAAGACTATTTCTCTTTTAAACAAGTTAGCACCAGATGACCGAGCCTCGCTCGGTTGAATAATTTCTTAAGGAAGGATATATAGGGCCTACCCGAAATCGTTTTGAGAATCGTTGTGTAATGGACCTCATTCACCAATTGTGAACAAACAACATTTAGCCACGTGATTCTCTATCTCTTCTATACAAATTACGTAATCCATAAAGGCTGTCACGTGATACGTTTTTTTCATTGTTTTATCAATATCATCACGTGGCTTAGTGTTGTTTGTTTACGATTGGTGAATGAGGTCCATTACGAAAATGAACAATCAGATAAAGACTGCATTGCATCTTTTGAGTAACACTATTGGCCTATTATTGGCTTGGAGGAAAGTCTTTGTAATGTAACTTCTCAAATGGTTACATTCAGACATTTAATTATGCAATTAATATATTCATTATGGCTTTAGTACGAAACATCAAATGGTGCAAAATCTCTACGTTATAGGGTAAAACCATAGACATAAATAAATATATGTCTATGGGTAAAACATACACTTTGTAACAAAGTAAAATAACGCATTTTTCCCTAAGAGACTAACATTGCGTTAGTAGGCCTATTCTAAAGAAGTTTCCGTAGGGCACCTCTGTTACGTCGACCACCTTTCAGCTCACTAAAAAAGATTGCATTTGGCATACGTTCGTCCTCCATACGGGATACGTGCCCTGCCCAGCATAAACGTCGGACTAAAAGAAGTTCATACCAGCACTCACAAGAACATCTCTGTTTGTAGTGCAGTCTTGCCACCGTATGTTCATGATGGTGTGCGAATATCTTTGGTGAAAGCGTTCAAGAAGTCTTAGTTGCTTTCTGTTAAGTACTCATGTCTCAGATCCACAAAGAGAGGTTGAGATAATCACTGTTTGGTAGACACGGCAGGCGGAGTGATTTATTTTGCCACACTCTCGCTTGCAGGCGTTTAAAAGCACGACTAACCCTGATCAGACGCTAATCAACCTACCTTAAAAGAAATGCTTCATTTGATACTATGCTTCCCAGATATGTCTACCACGTTAAGGGGTGTCTATTCACGGTGATCTTTGGGGCAAATTCGTTGACCGCGAGCTGGAGATCATGTTTAATAAGTAAGGCGTAGAGAAGCTGTGTTATGACCATTTCATTGGTTTTGGTACGGGACAGTAGACTTCATCGAAGCTTCAACACATTGCAATAATTCACCAGCAATATAACAACTAAGTAAAAGTTATCTAGACGTCTCTACCCACTTAAAGTGTAAACAATTTATAAAGCACGTAAAACACAATAACTAATCATACATCGGCAAATTAAATTTCACTAGTCGACCGGCGGCGTAGCATACGCCGCTATTTTGCAGGGCCGACCTTAGGCCACTGCAACCTATGCGACCGCAGTGGGCCCTGCACGTTTATAGGACCCGCGCTAATTTTAGGTGTATAAATTATTAAATTAAACTATTTTATAACGGATTTCCCGCGGCCTCCTGTCGATTTAACAGGTCTTGGAAATCTCCTGAAATTGCAAAATATACGAAAAAGAAATTATTAAAATCTTTTGAAAACTCATATAATCTCTTGAAATATATAGACGAAAATTGTCATTTTGGGGTGTCATTCAATATGGAAAACGCCACTCCTACGCGCGTTAAAAAAAGAACAAAAAACGGCATTATGCAATACCCGCAATTGTGGAATGTAGTGAAAGAAGCTTCTCGCGCCTCAAACTAAAGAAGAATTACTTGAGATCAACAATTCTCGTAGATAGATTGAAACATTTGGTAATTTTTGCTATTGAGCGTAATCTATGTAGGAAATAGATGTACTGTAAGACTTCGCTACATGCAAGGCTCATAAAGTAATTCTGTACGTAGTAAAGGATGAATAAAAATGCGAAGACGAATTTATTTTCTAATACAAACTCTTAACTTTCACTTATTATCCGTATCCGTACCCAAACTTGGCCCCGCGAAATCCGTTTCGCATAGGGCTCTACAATGGTTAAGTCCGGTTCTGCTATTTAGTGACGGATGAATACTACTTGCTCCTCGCCCCTCTTTTTTTTTTCGCCTCTTAAATTACCTAGGATAACTCCCTCCGTCCGAGTTGCAAAAATAAAAGAGTGATCTTTCCATGGTGTCCAAACTCTTGTCGCCTCGATAGTTAATACAGAGTAGATTACACCCACCCCCTTTTTTTTTTAACGTGAGGTAGAAAAAAAAAAAGAGTGATATTTCTTGGTTACAACGGTCCGGCCCTGCTATTTAGTGACTACGTGTTCTCCCCCCCCCCCCCCTTTCTTGTTTTCTCGTGGACTAAGCGCAGAAATAAGAGAGTGATCTTTCCTTTACTTCTTCTCGTTTAAACTGTTGAGGGATACGCCGCTATTTTGCATGGCCGGTCTTAGGCCACTGCAACCTATGCGACCACAGTGGACCCCCACTTTCAAAGTACCCGCTCTAATTCAAGGTGTATACATTTTTAAATAAACCATTTTATAACTTAAAACAGATTTCCTGCGCCCTTCCAAGACTAAATTAACACCGTAACAAGATTCCTTTCATTGCATGACATAACGTTTAGTAAACAAAAAAAAATACTTCTTGAGACTTTAAAGTAGGCCTATAGTAATTTATATCAGAATGAAGATGAATGTGAAAATTTTTTAAAAATAAAGAGGGGTGGGGGAAGGTGGACACAAATCTGCAAACTTGTCCAGACTGTCTATGGTTAACCAGACGTCCGGCTTTCTAAGGTAGAGTTCTCCGGCTTTCTGAGGCCGAGCCCTCCGTCTGGCAGGCATTGGTCTGAAATTTAAAAATGTTCGGTATTTACTCTGTTGTCAATTGCATTGGCGTATTTTCCAACACTCTTGATTCTATCCTTTCTATCTTCTGGTCTAAACACACATACTCACTTCGACTTGCTTTAGAAATGGGCTATTGATGTTTACAATGCTCAATGGTTTGGCCAATGCAACTTTCTTTGCAGTGCAGAAAGATAATTTAGGATCAATGATGAATTTGTATTGTGCTGCTATATCGGGGCAGTTCATTTGTTATTCAGAGCTCCTCAAGATATGTGAATTTTAAATTTAAAAAAATGTTTTCTATGATCAATGCACAATCACTGTAGAGCGACCAAAGGGTAGATTAGAATTTCTGTAGACTTAATCAGAGGCATTCTTCTCCCGAAGAAAGTGTTACTTTGCCTGAGAAATATAACACTGTAGCTACGATTAATGGATATATTTAATCAAATCACAAGCCTTGTTTGTAAACTTTGTCTTCCCCCCCCCCCTTTCTTTTTAAGCCTTTGTACTTTCTCTCCTCCATTGGGTGAAAGGTTACCTTATGTGAAGTAAGTTGCCCAGGCTATCTAAATTTGTAAGTCACATATACTCATTTTCGGTACTATATAGTTGTATTTAGGCAAAACAAGGCACAATAACAACATATTCATTTAAATAATGCAAAACAAGGCACAATAACAACATATTCATTTAAATAATGCAAAACAAGGCACAATTACAACATATTCATTTAAATAATAATTTTTTTTTAATGAGCTTCACATATTGGTCATTATAAGTCATTATGTATATAAGTGTTTTTTTTGCAAAAGTTTATAAAATATACTATTTTTATTTCAGAACAGAAACTAATTTTTCTTATTAAAGAATACTCTTAATAAACGTCTCAAATTGAATTTCCATACAGTTTTGGCCATAACAAATTGAAGCATAAAATGTAAGTGTAAAAAGTGAAATTATATCGTTATAAAGATATGAAAATTATAGTTACTTTTCATAATATTTAAAGAAAAAAATAGTCGAAGTTTAAATTTATATTCTTTAAACTAACATTTTTAATAAATTTTAAAAAACTTTTTTGTAGAGTATATTAATAATTAAAAAAATACATTTCCTAGTAATTCATCAATAAGAAAAAATCAAACTATAAAATATAACATACACAGCAACAAATTCTGAATGTAATATCTTAAATTTTAAAAAACATTTTGATAAAGTGAATAAATATGTAATCACACAATACTGTAACAAATTATGAAGTAGTGAGTTTAAAGTTTTTTTATACTTAAATATAAAATCTTAAAAAACAAACCATAAAGAATTAAAATTATGGTTGAAGTGAAACTCCCATTACCTTTTTTTATCTTAAAAAATCAGCCATTTAAAAAAAAAAATTCTTTTGAATTTACAAATTATATTTGCGATTGTTATTCTCGATTAGATTGAAAATAATAATAATATAAAAAACCTAGAGAAAAGTGCTGAAAAAGTTAAAGCTTCTTAGACTGATGAAAACAAATTATTGAAAAATCAACATTAAAAGATTATTTTTTCTCTTGTGGCAGAGGCTGGTGACTACTTCTTCCCTCAGCCATAACACGCTCTATTTCCTCAACTGTTCTGGGGACAACAGACAACAGCTCACAACCAGTTTCTGTGACTGCAATATCATCTTCTATTCTAACCTGTAAGAAGGATTAAAATACATTTTGAGCATCCTTTCGAACAAGTGCAACCAAACATTGTTTTTAAATAAATATTGTAAAAACAGTGAAAAGATTTGCCATCTTTATATTACATTTCTTCATCTTGGATTCGAAAAAAGTTTTCTGATGAAAACTTTACCGCAAGCTATTCAAATTCCTTTTTGCTTTAGACTATGTATTTAAAATTTTTTAATATTTTTTTTTTGTTTAACCCTTTTGAGACGGTGATTTTTGGCACATTAGGTGCCAAGAAGACAGAGCACTGTTTACAAACTGAACACTTCTATTACAAAAAAATTAAAAACAAACTAATTACTTTACTTACACAAAACTATATATATATTATTGAAGAGAAATGAATGAGCTAATATAATTCCATAATCCCATGTTTATTGGTCAGAAAGTTAATGTCATCATATTTATTAGTCTCCCTGACAAACATTTGAACTAAATTGATAGTAAAAATAAAAGCATCAAACAGTCTATGGGGTTCTAATCCCTAGGGGCATATTCTCTATCCAACTCCTCACCCCTTACTATATCCATGTTACCACGGATGGGCACCGTCAACACTAGTACTAGATGGACTACTGCTAAATCTAGTACAGACCTAGATCTAAAGCCCTTCTAAATACTGCTCTTATTATTATTATGGCTATCAGAGTCACTAAAATCAGATTCAGTTAGTATGCTTTCATCAATTTCACCGTCTGACATGTTGAAATTTTCACCTATCACTAGCTAACTTCAGAAAATAACTGCAAACAAATTATCATATAAAAACAATGAAGGAAGCTACCATTACAGGTTACGAATGTGTAAAAATAGTAAGAATTATTATGACTGGCTGTCACAAACACTTGAAAGCCAACCCTGTGGTAGAAACTGTCATGGCCGATAGGCCAGCCTTTCGTCTTTTTTGCCAAACCAGACTGGGTCAATAGATCAGCCGTCTCAAAATGTTTAAAGACCATGTAACACATAACACAGAAATGTTTTGAAAAAACAACTTGAAAAAAAACAGAACATTTCTGATAGCGGCTTGTAGCTGAGAGGAAATGCAGTCAAGCTTTTGTGTAATATCTTGGTAGAACTCATATACCAGTATACAAATAAGTAATTGTTTAAATACAACTACTAAACCTTAGCACAGACTAAAAGTACCTAAAATAAACTTTTAAATACATCAATTTAAAAGAAAAGTATGCTTATAAATAGAGCTTCATACCATTAATGACAGTGCCTATACAAACATTGAAGGCTCACAAAATAGTTGAGGGAGTTTCTTTGAATGGTCATGACAGTAAGGGATGAGACTCACAGCTTACGTTTCCTTAGGCTACCAAGTTAACATTTAAAGCTAAGTTGCTCCCAGTGAATGCTAAGAGATAAAAGAAACACACACAAGTGCCACTGCTCTCCTGGTAACCAAATGAATAACAAGTGAGAAATTAACACACAGAATAGTCCTAAGGACGCAACACAAAACACCATAAGCCATAAAATTGTATTGGAGTGTACAACTTACCCCACCAAAGTGTCTAAATCTTCTAATCACAGTTTCATCAATGAATTGTCTCTGGCGCTCATCTTGCAAGGCTCTATCTAACAGCTGTTGAAGAGAACAAAACAAGTCATATTTTCCCTCCTGTCACATAGTAAAGATAAAGATAAAGATAAGTTATGTTAGTTACTATACCTATCTGATAAATTAAATAAAAGTAAAGTTCCCATTTACTGACCATGCAGTCTATAGGGCAGATGTTGTAAAGGGCAGATGTTGTAAAGGTCATCTGTTTCTGTGGCCCACAGTTAACATGGGTGTCATGTGGCCAGTGCAACAAAAAAAAAAACGCTTTTACTTTTCCCAAACAATAGTTGGGTACCCATTAGAGTTTTAGGGTGGACTCAGTGGCACCCTAAAAATCTCAAAATTAAAAAAACTTCAGAGATTCGAACCCAGGACCCCAGGTTCGGAAGGTAATCACTTTACCACTCAGCCATCAAGCCTCCCCCTATCTGATCGCAAAGGGTAAAAATATCTAAAAATCTAAAAATATGTCTTTTATTTATTGTTTAGTTTTGTTTTCAGAATTGTTAGATTGTAGCCCAGGGATAGGATGGGGTCTGGCATGGTTCAAACTCAGAAACATCTAGATGACAGTATAAAGTGCATACCACACCACCAGGCAGTTATGAGGGTATAAAGCTTTCCATCATGGTTCACTAATACTAATGCTAGACAAAAATCTAACTTAAAGTCACCTTTTAAGATCTGCATCCCATTAATGGTCCATTTCAATTCACCTTAGGTGAATTACTGAGAGCCTAGAGCCACCCAGAGCCTATTATTACAACAGCCCTACATAACCAGCAGTCTGTATGGCAGTGCTGGACTCAGGATAATCCTTTAAAGAGTGCACCCTGTTATGATTAACAGACTTACTGTGTCAATAAAATAACATCCTGGTTCTATGGTTATCACCATTCGAGGCTCCAGTGTGCGCACGGTCCGTAATGACCTCAAACCTGGCTCATCGATTCGTTGTGTTCCCTGACAATTGTAGATTATTAAATAAATAACAAATTACACATTTCTGTTTAACGTATTCTTTAGTGTAATTAGAAAGTAAAAATGTTTGATTTAGAAAAATGTTGACAGGGTGGCCAATATCAGTACATAATAGTGAAAACTATTCCATTTATAGATGGTACTTATTCTTCAAGTTACTAAGTTGGTAAAGTTTCCCTTTTAGACCCAGGGATCTATAGAACAGATGATGTTTCTGTTTCTATGACCTACAGTTAATGAGAGTGTCATATGATCAGCACAGTGGCTAACAGTCTTTACTTTCTCCAACTAATGTCAGATACCCCATAAAGATCCCAAAATTCTAAAATCCAAACATCACAGAGATTCGATCTCAGGCCCGTCTGTTCAGAAGCAAGCACTTTACCACTCAGCCACCATGTCCCTTTAGAGTTACTTAATAAAACATATAACATCTAGTGTAACAATAAAGAAATGGTGGTGTTTTTTTTTGTGTACAAATTATACCTAGAATACAAACTAAATACAAAGTTCTCAGCTATTAAGACGAAATATTGGCACAAGCAAGAATTGTGAAATCACAAAAGTTGTAATATGTTAAAAGAAATATTGCTGCTTGTCCTATGATTTTCATGAGTCAATCCAGTCATGCATGTAAATCAATGTCTTAAACTCTGCTAAGTCGTTGGTTTTCCTGGCTGATGCAGGCAACCCATTCCATTCTCTAAAAGCACTAGGGAAGAAGAAGAAGTTGTACGAATTTGTCCTAGCAAATGGAATAAGAAAAGGGCCTCTTATCTTTTTGTAGTATTTTATTAGTTTTTGTTTTTCTATTTGTAAATTATGGTTCAGCGTTTTATATATTATTGAACTTTGTGAAATGTAAACAAAATTTAAGCTAAAAAAAAAGCACCTGTGGATATCCACCACAATCATGTGTGTCGATGCCTAGGAAATGCCCGAGACCATGAGGCATGAACACAGCACCAAGCCTCACCCTCATCATGTCTTCTACATTGCCTTTCAGTAAGCCCAGTTGGACTAGGTGCTCCAGTAGGACACGCTCAGCCAGTTTGTGCATATCCACCCACGAGACCCCTAAAGCAATAACATTTGAATAGTTGTTAGGCAAACAATGAAAAGAAATTAAGTCAAATTAGCAATGTTCCTCTTCATTATGGAAGTAAACTTTCTCTTGGATATGTGCAAGTTCTAGAGTGGAAATTAAGTTTTATCTGTTATTGCGGCTAACAGTTTACAAAAGTGTGGTGTCGTGACTTATTAATGCTCTATTAAATATCAAAGGTAATGTGAAGACGTTTAGTGTAAACAACATTTTCGGTGAATGACTCGGATGTGATGTTCTTTATTAGTAACATGAATAAACATACATATATAAATTTGCATAATACAAGAATAATAATGATAATATACCACAAAAAGAGATATATGGCCAGCACATTTTAAGAGGTAAAAGAAAGTAAAGTACCCCTTTCAAACTGTGATCTACTTGGTAGATGATGTAAAGGACATCTGTTTCTATGAACGAATGAGGGTGTCATGTAGTCAGCACAATGACCAACCATCTTTGCTTTCCCCAACTAATGTCAGGTACAAATTAAAGTTTGGTGGACTCAAATGTTGTGAGGTGTGCATCGTCAAAAATGCAGCATTGGAAATTTTTGTTGCACATAATTTTGTTGGTGTCAATAATTTTCTCCTTGTTACTTTTGTTAGGATGCTGGAGTGAGATGTTGGAGCCTCTTGGTCTTGTCTTTGGGTTTTTTTACCATTTATTGCTGCCATTCCAACGAACTGATGAGTGTGGTGGCTGACAGTGTATACTAAGTGGTGGTGCTAAACTACTAAGGTTAAGGAGCAAGGATTGACAGCAGAGCAACAAGTTTGGCTTAAATAATTCTTAAACATAAAGAGGTGAAAGATGTTGAGAAGTGCCCACACACTTTTTTTCCCACTCCTTCCCGACAAACAAACAAAAATAAGGAAAGTAAAATTTTAACTAAAAAAAAAATTCTTAAATTCTTGCAGGTGATTACCTGGCCTGACTGCAGCCAGGACTGCTCTGTTGGCTGCCAGCACAGCTTCGTAAATGGCCTTCTGATCCTGTGTGAACTTTCCATTGGCTGGGTAAGAGCATGTGATGTCTGAACCATAGCAGTAGTACTCAGCACCCATGTCTAGCAGGCTGAGGAATATAAACAGACTTCATAAAAGGGAAATAACTTTCAAACCTTAACACAGAATACCAAAACAAATTGATTAAAAAATCCCAGTAAGTTTGTTTCCATGTACCTGTAAGGTTATACAGCAATGAATTGTTATTAACAAACTTAGATAAAAAAACAACAACCATGTTTGTTGCACTTGCTGTATAGTTATGATGCTGTTTATGTTTAAAAAAAAGCAATAGAAAAAAGATTACATTAAAAAAAAAAAAAAGCTTATCTAAGGGAAAGAACTGTTAATTACTACTATTATACTAATAAAAGTAATTAATTAGTTGATAATCTAACTGGTTAATATTTTGATTGTCAAGTGTATTGTCATTGACTATGAATAATTATTCAAAATTTCAACTTTGTTTGAAAATGGGTAGTGGAGAAAATGTGTCCAAATGTAATAAGGGGTTAAATCCATATATACATCCACATCTCTCATTGAATAGCATTTATTTCCCTTATTTCAACATCAAATCAAATAATCACCAATGATTAATTTTCTAATTGTTTTTTTTTAGATTTATTCATGTCTTGTCAGGTTCAATGGATAAATGTGCAAAGTTTCAACTTGATCCACTAATGAGTAAAGGGAGAAAAAACATGCTCACACATTTTACAAGACAGCCAGACAGACAGACTGTCTACCAAATAAACATAAATTTTACATCCTCTGCCCCATTGATCACATGGGTGCATGAAAACCTAAGTAAGTAAAATACAATATCATTTTTGATCACTCCTAAATAAAAAAAAAACTCCATTCATATCCTTGAACATTATTCATCCTTTAACATTGTTTATTATACTGAATTTTTTTAAAAAATTATTTTTTTTGCATTTGGAAGGTAACATAGTACAAAATGCGAAAGATCCTGTACCCTGATCTATAGCAGTCCAATGCTTCAGATTATTGCAGTTAAGATAATGTTACAATAAACAAATTAAAAAATATAACATCACTATTGAATGACCACTTATCAAATCAAGAAATGCTAAAATGGTGTCTAGTTTAGATTTTTCCATTATAAAATCTTTACATAAAATGGTACTAACCATATGTCTCCATCTTCCAGCCTCTTACTGTTAGGTGCACCAGAGTGTCCGTAGTGTAGGATGGATCCATTGTGTCCACTTAAGAAGGACAGAAAGAAAAAATGTAGAATTAACTAAGATAGAGTGAAGATTGTATCAATGATATAAACTAAGACAGTGTGAAGATTGTATTAATAAAATACCAGTAGCTAGTTGATAGAAACTGGGTTTTAAGATAGATGAATTATAAGTTTTTGTTGATTGCACTGGATGTTAGGTTCAGGTTTTTCTAGAGAATGGAGTTTCAGCTCTTGGGCCAGCGTTTTTGTTGTACTAGCTCTAGATATAAGGATCTACTAAGATGTGCATTGTTTTAAAAATTTCAGTGAACGTTTAGTGTGTTTGATTTTTTTGTAGGGATACCTATAAAGGTAGTTTCTCTACAAGTCTAGGTGTCCCTTGGTTCAGCTGTAGTTACAAAACACTTAACAACTTGATCAAAACAAAGAAACTTCATTATACTTCATGGTACATATCAGATGCTGCCCTCTCTCCTAGTCTACAACTGGCTCACTTCTGGTCATTCATGCATATGTTCCAACTGATATATATATATATAATAGATTATCTACACATTCATCCATGACACACATTAAAAAAAACACTATTTCACAGTGTTATTAACTCTTTGATGGACTTGATTCATTAATTCTTTCATTTGCGAGTTCACAACAGATAGTCGTAATCAATATGACAAAACGAAAACGCCCAACATCTCAAACTCTCCTAAAAACTTGACATCAAAAAGCAGAAGAAGAGATTTACTAAAACAAAACTTTAATTTTTATATTCATTACAGAATAAAAAAAATAAAAAAAAAGATTTAATGCAATATGATGTAGTATATTATTTATATTTAGATAGAGGGAGAGAGACTATTTCAGACTAATGTACAAGAAAGTGTGCTTATTGTAATAGTGGGTATATCATCAAGTTGTAGCAGTCACTATCCTGTTTTTATTATTATTGTAAAGCATGTCCTTGGGCCATCCCATTTATTATGTAGGCCAAAGTTACAGGTCACTGATATGAAACAGTCACTGACTAACACTGATAAGGTGATAAACAAAGGCTGTACACCAGTTAGTTTTATAGACAACCATAAGTCATAATTCAAAGGTATACAACAGAGTCCAATAATATTTGTTCCAAATAGTCAAAATAAAAAGAAAGGAATGTGTTTCAAGGCAGTAACATGTCCTAGACAATATGAAATGCAAAATAACAAAAATAAAATGTTTAAAAAAAACTAGCTTGCTTTTAGGTAAAGAGATATACATGATATACATACTACATGATCTTTCCAAAAAAAATGTCTCTCTAAAAGCTACTTAACACAATTCCGAAGCCATACAAATATCAAAACTGAGATGTATGTCAATAAGTAATTGAAAAATAAAAAGTATGTTTCTATGGAATCATATACTGGTATTGTTTTATCTAAAATGAAAAAAAATATGGGAAAGAAATTGAAGGAAAATTAAAAAAACAAAACGGATGTGTTAACAGAGACTGTCACAAAGAAAAGTAAAATCAAGTAGAGAAGCAGCTAACATTTTTTTCTAACTGAAAATTAGCCTAAAATATTAACTCAAAATAAATCCAAACACTAACCTGCCACAGATACAAGTATAGGCCAACATCCTAAGTCCTCCAGTATAGTGACAATAGTGGCGGAAAATGCTGTAAAAAAAATGCAGTAAATATTTTAACGAGTTTGTTGAAAATGAAATAAATAAAAGTCTAATTTATTGTAAGAACAAGTGCTTCTACAATACCTCTCAGCTTGATATTCATACATTCCTGGACGAACATGTTTCATCACCTAAAAATTAAAAAAAAAATTTTTTTTTTAAAAACAATTTTAAATACAGTCAACATGAATTGAGAACAAATATATAAACATGCTTGTTATGAGCCAGATGATTCATAATTACTAATTTGGTCCTCATCTATAATTTACATGCTGCAATATGTTGAAGGCTTACCTCAATATGAGCCTCGCTGCTGATTTTGTTGGCATATCTGATAGCTTGAAGTTCAAGGTCAGTCTTAAATACACGGCTGTGTCCAAAAAATAAACAAAGTTAAAATCTATGCTCAAACTGATTTATTTAAGTAGTCTTAACACCCACCTAGGAGAAAACTAAATAAAAAAATAAACTAGTTTAGCAGGCAGAAGAATTGATAGACCTTACTTAACTAAAACTCTGAAAAGATCACACTTTGTCAACTTGTGTCAATCCAAATTTATCAGTCTAAAGGACAAGTAAAATGATTAATGTCTTACCACTCCGTGATCTCTGGATGTAGAATTTCATTGTTGACTTCAAACCTGTAGGTTCAATTATACTTTAACTTAATCCAGTAAGATTTAAAGTAAATTACATTTTCAAAACATAGTTATCTAACTATCCTGCAATTTTTCTATGGAAGTTTTGTAAGAAAAAAAACCCCCAGCCAAACGCTTGATGTGAGGCCCAAAGAAAGCCTGGGTTCTTATTACCTAGCTTTCATTTCATCTATCTACCCCATTTTTTGGTCTTTCTCTTGCGTAGTATTTTAAGTATCTGGTGTTGAGGAGTTATGGAGCGTAAGAAAGTAAAGTTCCTCTTTCAGACCTTGTGATCTATGGGGCAGATGATGTTAATGAGCAGGGTGTTATGTGGTCAGCACAACGACCAACCACCTTTACTTTACCCAATTAAAGTCAGGTACCCATTTGAGTTGGGGGGACTCAGGGACGCCCTAAAAATTGCAAAATTGAAAATCCCAGTCTTCACTGAGATTCGAACCCAGGACTCCAGGTTTGGAAGCCCAACGCTTAACAACTCAGTTACTGAGCCCCCCGTTATGGAGTGTATGTGCGTGATTAAGATGCAACCATGAGGAAAGTAGGGTGGATGTTTGGTTGAATAGGCGAAAGAGTTTCTGATGAGCTGTTGTAATTAAAGCTGATAAAAAAAGATGTGTGAAAGTTGACGAGGAGACTAGCAAGAGAAGTGAAATAGAAAAGATGTGTATTTGCAGTAAGTTATATCTTGTTAACATAATCATTTCATTTGTAATTCTACATACATCTACTTTCAAGTTGAAGTTGTGTATATTCATAAATAGACGTTATATATATCTTGGTTTAAAAGAATTCTGCTCAAGTTTATTCCAAGAATTTTATACACCTACATTTGTTTAGTTGTCCTAGCTGTTTGGAGCTACAAAACAATGATCGAGTATCTAAATGAAGACAGTTTGATTGAGTTGGCATTGTTACAAGGTGGCTTTAATTTTCATTCATTCTAACTATGAAAGCACCAACCTTCTTCTTGCTGTCATAGTTTGTAAAGTGATCTAGTGATATGTATAGTTAATGCTAATCCTTGAGCTCTCAACCTGAGAGGTTTGCCTTCCTCCCTTCAGGAGGTGAATTTTAAGGATAGGGGCCAACTGAGGTATTTTACTTTTAGTTGACCTATAAGACCCATCTCAATAGATTAAAAGGTTAACTGCATCTATTTTTCCTCCGCTAAACTTGTTTAGATTTAAACTATTAATGAAGAGTTAAGTTTACTGTTTCACAGACACATTTGTTAAAAACAAAATGAAGATTTTGAAACATTTCCATGCTTCAAGGTTTCAGGAATGTAATATTTAAATGTCAACCAGATAGACCTGTTAACTACCTCACCCTAAGGTCAATGTTAGTCAACAATCACAAAGAGGAGTGGCTCAACCAATGGGCATCAGGAAACACAGGCAGAGCCATGTACAGAGAAATGACTACGCCTAACAAACTGGACAGTATTAACTTCCTCCCCCGCAAAGAACAATCTACAATCTACCAACTAAGAACAGGACACACACCACTATTAAATTACCACCTGAACAAAATAAACTCCACACAACTACCCCTTTGCAGATATTGCGCCCACCCCTTTGAAACCGTAACCCATATCCTCTTTGAATGCCCCTCCCTAATCCACCTTAGGCAGACCCTACTTCCACTACAGCCCAACATAACCAACACCCTTTACGGCAGTGCTGAACAGCTGAAGAAAACAGCACACTTTTTTTCCTTGGCACAGTCTGCAAAAGAGCTCACAGCTCAGCAGCAATAAAGCTGGCTAGAAGAAGAAGAAGAAGAAATGTCAAAGAGAACAATTTAAATTATTATTAACCACACAAATGAACTTTAAGCATTGAAAATATAAAACAAATGACGTACTCAGCAATGCCTTCAAACACAGCTTCTTTACTGTACTTCCCACTGTCTGTATTGAGGCCATGCTTTTAGATAAAAAAAAAAAAAAAAAAAAAAAAAAAGCAAGATAACTAAAACATATTACCTAAGCTATAATAATACTCAACAGTTTATAAAATTTAAATAAATGGTGAAAAATTATTAACTTAATAAAACAATATCTCAATACTTACTAAGGTCAACAGAAGTGATGCATTTTTACTTTTTAAAACCTCTGAAATCTGAAAATTGTAAAAAAAATCTTAAGTCCTTTATTCAGTTTCAGTACATTTTATGGTTTGTAGCAATATAGTTATGCATTTAGTTTAGTTTATTATTTAAACTTCTTTACTAACAATTGATTTAGATATATTATAATATTACTTACAAGTATGACAGAAATAACAATACTAAGCTTTCATTTCAAATTATTTTTTAGTGTGATGAAATCTCTATGATATATATATCCCTTTTATTTCAGGACATTAATCAAATTATAATTAGAAATTGTCAACAAAAATTATTGTATTATGTGGACTTGGCTCTGTTAGTAGTAAGAAATTCTGGATTATTTCTTTGTAAGGCCTGAAGGTAAATAATTCACTAACCAAAATACTACTTTTATAGATTACAATTATTATATTTCTTCAACATAGAAAAGTAGCCTACAAAGTTATGAAATCTATCTTGTAAATTGTACACCACTTGTAGCTTATATAAACAAAACAAGCCTTAGCGATTGCTACTAGACTAGCAAACCAAAAAGATTCTGCTCTGAGAAAGGAATCAAAACTCAACTTAGGTCTAACATAATGGGATACTAGTCCTATTAAATTATATCCTCCTCAAAATAGCCTAATTTAATTTGAAGACTATTATATATTTTGACAAAATATACCGGTAATGATCAAACCAGAGTTTTCACTGTGTCGCCAATTAATTAGTATTTTTTTTTACCCAAAGAAATTCATAAGCTGTTAAATTTTTAGGAAAATTGTTAAAGCTGTTTTCAATAAGTCGAAGCCTCCAGGTTCTACCCAGTGTTCCATTTTTTTAGCCCATGAAGAATTTTCAAGTTTATTGGAGGACTTGTAAAGTAAAAATAGTGTTAAAATACCTCACAAATATTTCTATAAAACTAAAAGACAGTGTGATTATATATATTACCTGATCAGAGAAATGAACTTCATCCACAGAGTACAGGTGTTTAAAGTCATCTTCTGTTAAAAGTCTTAAAATTTAAAAAAAGACAAAAAATCAGAATCTTTACAAGATAGTCTGATAATTAGTGATACTTCTACAGCTACCTGTATAATGTCAGAAATAATCACTTAACTATAAACTATAGACAACAGATTGATTATAATTACCTTCCCATCCAAACAGCATATGCCTCTCCAAGTCGGACTGGAAATAAAATAGCACGACCAGTGTCGACTTCAATGGCACCAAAAAAATCAGGTTCTTCCACACCAAATGCCCAATGAAAAAATGATTCCTGAAAGACAATAACATTTTTAATTTTGTAAATAATACTTGTTAGTTAAGTACAGTCGAATCCTGTTAATTGGACCACATTTGGTCATGATTGTGTTGGTCCTTATAATTGGCTGTATAATAAGATTTGTTTCAGTTCTTTAGGACTAGGTCTTAATAAGGGGCTGGTCTGATTAGCCAGTGGACTAATAACTGAATTCAACTGTAATATATATGATAGTATATCTTTTTCTTAAAATATAAAAAATTATAATAACAATTTAAAACAAATTTATAACTGTCAAATAAAAAAAAAAGATTTTAAACATGTTAAAAAATTACTTGTCGAAAGATTGGTTCATGATCTGTGTCGTTACGTGTCTCTGAGACACCTCCTTGAAGTACAACAAATGTACCATTTGGAACTTGACCAGTAGCTTTGAGCCTCTCACAAAGTCTTTTTCGATTTTCCTGGAAAAGTTCCATGGGAACTTGATGTGTGTGTTCTCCTCTAGAGAATGTTGGACTGTAATAGTAATTAGCAAATTGAACAAAATCATTGTTTTAATTACTATAATAATCTTATAATTTTATATTATAATCTTATATAGTTTTTACTTATTAGTTAAAAGAATGTATGCAGAGCAATTTCAGAGATTAGATCTGTTTCTTTAAGAACAAGCTATGAGTATGGTACATAAAGTCAGTAAAGAAGACGATAAGATATAATCTTTAATTAACTATAGATCTACAATATAGTACAATTAGTTATTAGATATCTAGAGTCTAGTAAAATTTTAAAAAGTTACCGTACTGGTTCTTCCCAGATGCCATGATCAATGATGAACGATGCAGATTTAAAATCAAATTTACTTATGGTTAAACCTAGAGTAGACCAGTGAAGCTAAAGTTCAAAAAGAAACTCCAACAATAAATAATCAATATTTCCTGAAAATGTATTTTATAAAGAAGCTTACTTCAAGCTAGATCTACAAGTTACAAGTGTAAGACTAAGACAAGTCGACTGAGTAAGAGAATAGACTATTACAATATAGTCTATATAGAACAAGTACTGTAGTAAAAGGCTTAAAACTTGAATTATTAAGTTAACTTCACAGTTAAGTCACTAAAGTCCTAATAAAGATTTTAAAGAATAGGCATCTGAAACATTCTATTTGGTTTTGAATTTAAAAATTAAGCAGTAGATCTAGTCTAGTCTAGATCTCTAAAATAAGATGACAGTAGACCTATCATAGTGGTCTAAACCTAGATATCTAGATCTATACACATAGATCTATTTAAAAACTATCTTTATTTACGGCCTCAGTGTGTATTTGTTTCCTAAAAATAAAGTCATGTGATAAATGTCACGTGAACTTTGTGGTGTTTACCGGTACAAGTAATTTGAAAAAAAAAAAAAAGGTTGCTTCCCTTTGACAATGACAATGCATAGAGTAGAGTGTAGGATGGCTGCCTGGTCGTGCGGTTTGTGCGCTGGACTGTCGTTCAGATTTATCGATGGTCCAGGGTTCAAACCCTGCCCGCTCCCATCCCCCGTCGTCCTGCGAGAGGTTTGGACTAGGAAGTAATTATCTTCAACTCCGAAGGAACATCCGAAACATGTAAAACAAACAAACAGACTTTAGACCAGGCATGTCAAACACGGCGTTCGGGCGCGACCGCTTTGCATGCGGCCCGCTTGGCCACCTAAAAAATTATCAAAATAATTTTAATAATAATTTTAATAATTTTACGCTGGAAAATAATAGATGACAAGCTACTTCAATAGCAAAACACTCACGATTATTAAAGATAACCTTCACCCATTAAACCACTATTACATAAGATCTGAACGAAGTGGTCGTCTCCTTTCCATTAAGACTAAAACAGAAAGATTTAAAAACTCCTTTATCCCACTATTGGTCAGAGTGTTACAAGATCAGCTGTCGTCATCGAGAAGTACATAGAAGTCTAATTCATTAAGCGCTGGTTGTGAGTGTGTATATGTTTCGTGTGTGAATGTTGTTCGTATTTGCATCAATAATGTTATTGTTACAGTAGTTACGCTGAGGTTGCCAATTGTTGTCAAACTGAATTTCCATTTGATTGGATCAATAAAAAAATATCTTATCTTATCTTAAAATAGTAGTTGTTAAACTGAACAACGAGAGTGAGTCTGCAGCAACAGCCAGCTACATTTAGTTAAACTTAATTGCAAGCAATAGCAAATCATTTAGTGAATGTGATTTTATAAAGGCGTGTGTCGTTAAAGCCGAAGTAATTTGTCCAGAAAAGGTGAAAGCATTCAAAGACTTAGCGTTAACTAGGAACACTGTGGCAGATAGAATAAATGACACGTCAGTCAGCTTGCGTGAACAATTAAACAAAATAGTTGATATTGGTTTATTTTCATTGGCTCTCGATGAGTCAACTGATGTAACGGGTGTATCACAGTTAATTATATTCATAATGGCTTGTGACATGAATTTAGAGATATACGAGGAGCTACTTGAGTTCTGTTCTATGCATAACACCACAACAAGTGAGGATGTTTTTGAGATATTACAGGAGGTGATATTGCAGTACAATTTATGGCGCACAACCCATGAAATGAAATGGTTTTGATGCAAAGCTACTAGCAAAAATAAGACAGACTGTTGCTAATTTTAAATTTGCTCATTTTTCAGTGCATCATTCCCTTTAAATCATCGCCAATTTTCAATGTTTCTGATAATTAATTATTTTGTTTGTTTGACATTCTCGACCCCCCTTCCTTTAGGGATCGTTAAAAGAAGACCGGAAAAAAAAAAGTCCGCCACATCTTCTTTTTTGAAGTAACGTCTGTAATATATAAGATAAGATCTCATACTAAATCTTTTTAATAAGCGAGGCTCGGTTGTCCACTATTTATTTACGTTCTTAGGACAATAAAATCGAGTTTCCTAAGTACACTGTACTCCTAAGACATAACTAATAGTTTGTAGTACCCTTTGGTACAGAGGTTCTTGTTCTATCTGCAATGTGGGGCAGATATCCAATACGTCTTCATTCCTTAAGGAGAAAAAACCCCGATAAATCTATCTATCTATCTATCTATATCTATCTATCTATCTATCTATCTATCTATCTATCTATCTATCTATCTATCTATCTATCTATCTATCTATCTATCTATCTATCTATCCATCCATCCATCCATCCATCCATCCATCCATCCACCCATCCATCCATCCATCCATCCATCCATCTATCTATCTATCTATCTATCTATCTATCTATCTATCTATCTATCTATCTATCTATCTATCTATCTATCTA